>NC_140180.1:41077478-41185049 GCF_963971535.1 Notolepis coatsorum | reverse complement strand
GCCTCAAGTTTCAAGTTTCTTTAATAGTTGTCATACAGAAGTACAGAATACGTTTGTACAAAATGCTTCTTACTGTTGCGCTCCAGAGACTGTGCAAGACAAGATAAGTATGAAATAAAAACATAGTAAAATTAGAAGTAAAAAAAAAAGGTCACAGTGTTCAGTTAGACATATGTACAATGTTCGATGCAGAATAGACGTAGTTACCATACAATATACAATACTGTGCAGTGTACTAATATACAATACTAACAATACTATATAGTGCAACCTCAGTTAAACCTTGCGATGAAGCTGTGTTCTGAGGTGTCCTGTGTTCTGAGCTGTGTTCTGAGCTGTGTTCTGCATGTGTTCTGAGCTGTGTTCTGAGCTGTGTTCTGTGTTCTGAACTGTGTGCTGAGCTGTGTTCTGCATGTGTTCTGTGTTCTGAGGTGTCCTGTGTTCTGAGCTGTGTTCTGTGCTGTGTTCTGCATGTGTGCTGTGTTCTGAGCTGTGTTCTGAGATGTGTTCTGAGATGTGTTCTGAGCTGTGTTCTGAGCTGTGTTCTGTGCTGTGTTCTGAGATGTGTCTGTGTTCTGATCTGTGTTCTAAGCTGTGTTGTGTTCTGAGCTGTGTTCTGAGCTTATATAGTGCTTTTACTAACTATATTATATTTCTCTCTCCTCTGGTCAGGGGCATTGCCGGGTCTGTGCAGCGATACACTGTATATTGACTGTAGAACGGGAGCACTCTCTTGCTCTCTCTCTCTCTCTTGCTATATGTTGACTGTATCATGCCCAGACTCGGGCAGCGCTATTATTTAAGAATATGTTGACTGTAAAAAAAAAAAAAAAAAAAAAATTAATATAATTTTCTTTTTTTTTACCTTTAGGGGGGCTCGCGTTTAAATCTCGCACAGGGCCTCGCATTTCTCCCAGGCGGCCCTGTGTCTGTGTATTGCAGAGGATGCACTGGTACTGGTGATGTCGGGTGACCTCATCTGCGATGCTAAGCTAGTTTTGCTAGCGATTTTAACTGCTGCTTCGAAGCCTAATCAGAGACAGAAATGTATATTAGAAGGCTTTGTTCACTGGACCACAGCTGCATGAACCACAGACAAAACTAGGAGTGATCTATTAATAGTCCATTCATTTTCCTATAACTGCAGGAGAAAGCTTGCCAGAACCTTTTCTCCTGTGTCTCTCCCTAATCTAGCTCCTTCTCAGCCGTCCAACTATCTCAATAAAGAAAACATTCAAAGGGAAGTAGACTGGCCACCCATTTAATTTTTTTTTTTTTTTTGAATTGGTTGATCCAGGTAAAGATTTTGAGAAGCTTATATCCACTTTAAAACGATGGTTTGTTATTAACAAGTTTTAAAGTATTTGGATATCGGAAAATCTTAAATCTAATACAAATCATGATAGATCATGTTGAAATAGAAAGAGTAAATGAAAATACATGTTTGGGAGATGTTATAGACCACAAACTATGCTGGAAACCACATATAAATCACGTAGACAAAGACAAAGACAAAAATGTCGAAGCCCATTGCAATATTGCACAAATTGTCCTCTCTGTTTCTCGTGTCAGATGCCGTGGTTCAGAGTCAAACATCTGGGTATGGATGACGGTGTCAAAGTAGATAAACAAAAGCACAATAGCCCGACATTTTGGATGCCACCAAATGTGCAAAAATAACAGATTTTTTTGTGGCAGGGGCTGCGGTAGCTTCAACATCTTCTACAGTACCAGACATTGTGCAGCAGTGGAACAGGTGGAACTCGAAGGAGAGGAGCAGAGGAGCTGGCATGAGTGACAGGGTTCATACTGGGTTACAGGTGGTGCTGACCCGGGGTCTATTACACTGTGCTAACCCGCCTTACAACCTACTGTAGGAAAAAGGCCAGAAATGATGTGACAGCTTAATAATATAAAACTTTAACTCACACTTTTTGGGATTTCACTTGTTTTTTTCTGTGACTATGGCGTACTTGAGGATTAATATTACTGTTGAAATATACCCCCAGAATATAAATCACCTTTGTGAATAATGCCTGTTGATTACTGCATGAACAGCTTGCACAATGCTGCTTCTGGTGTTTTTCCACAGGCTGTGCATAGAACATTGCATGCTATTGACTAATTGATGATTGGGCGCAGTTGTGGACAAACGACCATGTCGTGATTGGACCTGGGGATTGGCTGACAACCAGCCCCCAGATGCCTTCCCCAGCTCTCTTCCAGTTTCCCATAGGTACGTGATGTGGTAATGGAGACACACCTGGGCTTTATAATAGGAGCCCACAGTCAAGATGGAGGACCATTCCTGGGTGGAAGTCTCCAACAGTGTGTTGCACATCTTGCTCTCCTTCTACAATGTTAGCTTCAGTTGCATCTTTGGCTTCCTCCAACTTTGTCCTCCATCCATCAATCATCAACCTCCACTGCGGGCGCAGAAGTCTACTCATCTGGGGGCTCCTCAACGCACCATATCTCCCCCCCCCAGTTGAGTGCCGTTTGTGAAGTCGATGTGTGTGGTTGGATGTTAAACTGGAAACAGCAAGCCACCGAACTTTCCTCTCCATTTATTTAGTTGATTTCCCCTTTTCCCCACTCCCTAGGCTGTCTCCCCGCATTAGTCTCTTCTGCATTTTCCTATCCATGTTTTTAGCATTAGGTAAGTACCACCACAGCAGGTATTTTAGTTCCTAATGTGTTTCCCTTTGTCTCCCCCCCACACGGTGGTCCATCAAGGTGGCGGGGACACCTCTTGTGGTCATGGCAGCAGTACAGTGCATCCCTCTTAATACCAGTCGCTAGGCAGAGCTTTGTGTTGCATGACATTGTGAAATCACAGGCATTTGATTGAGTGAATGTTTAGCCCTGTGACTGTCTGTAACCAGAGTGTCGAACCTAAGTGGCTCATACTGTAGTTAAGAGTGTGAGTGAGTAAGTGTATAAGTATACCACTAACCACCTCGGCCAGTCCTCCATACCAGCGGCCATCACGCTCTACAGTGAGCAGGGACCGCTGCCAGCAGCCGGAGAACTAACGGCAGCAGAACTCAAGAACTACTAGGAATGTCTGATCACTGAGTGTGTCTGACTCCCACCTACAGTAAACTGCACGGACTGCAACGTATAATGTAGTAGGACATATATCACGCCGGTTAGGGTATCTTATGTATGCCGCACCTACAAGGACGAAACTTTAGTTTGAGAAGTGGGGGGGGGGGGGGGGCACAATTATTATGGGACATATGTGTGCGCAATTGATTTTTTTGTGCATGTGAAGTACGCTATATATATATATATATATATAATTCTTTTGTAAAAATTGAGAGGGGCAAAAACTAAAAAAATTTAAAGTCAGGGGGACAGTCCCCCCGGTCCCTAGTGGACATTTCGCCCCTGTACACCTGTGTATACAGCATACTTTACTTACTCATAGTATTTAGTGTATTTAGTATATTAGTATATTTAGTGTTTATTGCAACCATATGTATTGTAATGTATAATATAACTTATAGGGCATACAGACCCTTATCTGCACCTTTGATCACACTGCCTACAGAGTTAATTCTATTATTTACACTGCCTATTTTTACTTTTCTACTGTACTATAATCTTAATGCCTGTATTTCTGTCTTCCACTCTACCCTGCCCATACCTGTACCTCCCCTCTCCCATGCTGCTACTGTATAATGCCTGAATTTCTCTAAGGGGATCAATAAAGGAATATCTTATATACATAGTATCCACTTTTGTACTGTGTGGCCATTGAGCATTATTGTGTGTGGAATATTTTTTGTCATTGTGGCTACTTACTATTGTTGTGTGTGCTGATTTTGCCACCTTGATGACTCTCGCTCAGTGCTGGTATAGGCTAAGGCACCACCCAAACCATTCTACTGGCTGCTACGGCCACGTGGGGTTCCTGTTACTAATCTGTTGTATTGCTATGTTACCGTGTTAGGAACCAGGACAACAGCCTGCTCCTGAACATTGGTAAAACCAAGGAGCTGATCGTGGATTATAGGAGAGGACAGCAGGAGACGCACACACCACTGATGATTAACGGGGCTACCGTGGACAGGGTGAGCAGCTTTAAGTACCTGGGGGTCCACATCTCAGAGGACCTGACATGGTCAACACACATAGACACAGTAGTAAAGAAGGCGAAACAGCGCCTCTACCACCTGAGACAGTTAAGGAAGTTCAGAGTATCGGGGAAGATACTCCAGTCCTTCTACTCAGGAGCTGTAGAGAGCATCCTGACCGGAAACATCACTGCCTGGTATGGAAACAGCACGGCACAGGACAAGAAGGCCCTACAGAGAGTGGTGCGCTCAGCCGAGCGTACCACGGGTATTGCACTACCCCCCCTGCAGGTTCTATACAACAAGAGGTGCAAATCCAGAGCCTGCAGGATAATGAAAGACCCTCACCACCCCAATAACAGCCTGTTCCAGCTGCTGAGGTCAGGCAGACGCCTGCGAACCCCAGCTACTAGGACAGAGCGGCTTAGGCTCAGCTTCTTCCCCCAGGCCATCAGAGCCATGAACAATGAACATTGAGTGCTCAGAACATTGAACTATCCACACACAAGCACACATGAACACACACACGACACGCACGCTGTGCACGCTCACACACGAGCAGCCACTTAACACTTTAACATGAGCGGGCACACACTCATGTCGCACACACGCACACTTAGGGCCAAAGGAAAGGACACTTTAAATTAGAATAACAGGAACAGTGTATTGCACTACCAAAGCTAACTAGCATGTCCCATATGCTCTGTAAATAACTATGTACAGATACCGAGATGTCACTTCATGTTACCTGTTACCTGTTTACTGCACAATGTTGTTTTTTCATTTTTTGATTCTATTATATGTTGTACCACTGTATTGCACATCGTTGCGGGCAAGACCACCCGCATTTCATTGTATACCTGTATGCCGTGACAATTAAAACTCTTGACTTGACTTGACTTGACTTGACTTGACCTGTGGAAACTAGTTCAGGTTGATTTCCCAGACCTTAGACACTGACCTGGTATTTCTCCTGTGTAAAGCTGGAGAACGGACACAGTAAATGTCATGGTAACCGTTGTGCATGCTACTACAACCATTACATCACCTGTGATCAACATGTACATGAAGGTTGGGCTTTTGGAGGAAAACACGAGAGCCGCATGAAAGTGATTTGTTTAATTTGTATTTTACCTCTTATTTACCCAGGACAGGTTTGCTGAACATGGATGCTCTTTTTCAGCAACACCGTGCAGTACAGTACATATGGTGACTGCAAAAGACACACTGACTCCTGTGGACTCTTTTCTGGAATCGTCTCTGCAGTGTAAAGATGATCATCACCAAATAAATAGATATATTTTTTTAAGGTCTGTGGAAATTGCTACAGCATTTGAACCCAGAAGTGTAAAGTTCCTAGCAGGGTAAACAACGTAAAGCGGCTATACCTATGCAGGTATAATCATGAATTGACCTATCGCAGGCTCCACCCTCAATTACAACTGCTGCTTTCCTTGGTCAAACTAAACATTTATTTCTGTGTGTCGCCTTCCTCTGTCAAGCTGAGAGGGGGCAGAGGAATACAGCTTGGGATACAGTCAATTATGCCCCTGATCATTAACTGATGTTTGATGATAATGATTAACATACTTAAACCACCTGCTTGACACAGAGCTCATGGAACACCCTGCGTATTCCTCTATATCTCCCCCTAATCCATGGGATACAGAGCGAACACTCACAAACACATCCGTGCCTTCATCGCAACACAAACACACCAACATAAAGCAGGATTTAGTTGCGGCCACTGACACTTTAACGTCATCCTAGGGAGCATCGCCCAGGCGCAAGGTAAAACAATGGACCTGTTCAGGGGCCTCTGAAATAGCCTTAGATACTGGCAGGCATGTTGTCCCTTGCTTTCCTCCAAGGATCTGGAGCTGGCAGGAGGGAATTCCATCTCCGCCATTATTCCCACATTATTTGGAATGGAAATGGTGGGACAGAGCCAAGATAATCCCGAGGCTCCACTCTTGACCTGGTGTCGCCAGTATCCAGTAACAGAAGCCCGGAAAGGTTCAGCATTCCTTGCGTATGATGGCTCAGTGATTTAGCGCTAGTCCATAAACATAACTTATATAAATACACTGGATGACATATTGAGGTTACATGGGCTGAGGTCAAGGATATGGACAAAATAATCACAGCTCCAATAGCCTCTGATAGGAATATAGAGTAGATGCCGCAGAACACGCTTAGGAAATATGACTTATAGGTGTATCAATGTCTGTAGAATACGACCAAATCGATGCATGGATCTGAATGCATGTTGTGTTGCTGAACCTTGGAGTTCTGAGGCCCAGTGAAGATGAATATGGTAATGTCTTCCAGATGGAAGAAAGCCTTCGGCTAGTGTGGACATATCCATCCTCTCCACTTACTTTGGAAATCTTGTATGACTTGGTTTTGGCAAACCTAAAGCTCTGTCCCAATAGAGCTCAAGCTCTTGCAAGGACACGGCAAAAGAATTTGAGCAGAGGCTAGATTTAATATGGAGATATATGGTATTTCTTTAAGAACTCCAGCTCATCTTCGTTTATCCTCTCTGTGGATCTCGGATTCAGGGAGCTTAGTAGTTTGCTCGAGGTTAGAAGTTTGTGCTACATCTTTAATTGGTTACACTTTTTATTTTGCAATAACAACGTGTTGTAAAAAGCTGTCAAATCAACGCATTAAAAAACAACATAGTTTTGCTATAAAACATAGATCTCCAAGGGCTTTCCTCCGAATCTTTCAGCTGCATGCATAACATGACAGTCGTTTTAATGACGTTTTGGTTTAAGTAAGGTTGCTCGTCCCCACTCATCCTCTCTCTCACACACAGTGTTCACACGTATTCTCACCCACGTTGTTGAATTGTGAGGCGACTCAACATGTGGTCTCACACGGAGACATTTAAAGTGATGGGCTGTTTCCGTTCGCTCCCACAATCCTACTTCTGGAGGGTGCTTCCTCTTGGCCTCAGCTATGTGTGTGGGTGTGATCTTGACAAGCTTCTGAGGGGCTTTTGTAGACTCACTTGACTCAGGGGTATTGGGTCTTTCTGTGTGCGCGGCCCAGCCCAGGCTCCCGGCTCATCTCAGCCAATCACGCTCAGGAACTAAAAAGGAACCTCTCTTCACTCATGACACTGTTACCGGCCCACACATGGTGCACCTTTTTAAAAACACGCAAATGCGAATCCCATCATCCCAGTGAGTGGTAAGCTAATGAATGTAGTCCTGTCACAACAAGGGGGAGCGTGTGCAATGACCGAACACCCGACAGACCCGTCTTGGCTGGACCTCACCGCCGTGTTATATTTGGTGCCGAGGTAAAAGTTTACAGTCTAATTCGACATGGCAACGGCTCTGAGGGGAACATGCAATTTTCACAAGCCAAATGGTAATCCCAGAACACAGGGGGAAAAGCCAGTGCCTCTGTTCTTGGAACTTTGAGATCAAGTTTCACAGGAGGGTCGAAACTCCGAGGTCCGTCCCTGGCACATATGGAGAAGTTTGGAAGTCCATGCTCATGGAAGAACAATAAGGAAAAGCCCAATGCATAGTCCATTAATTTCTTCTTTTTTTCCCCTTTTTTTTTTTTTTTTTTTTACTTCAATAAGTAAACTTTAAGTATTCGTGAAATGAGCACTAAAGCCTCTTTAACAGTGTTTTCACAGCTGGCTGGAACTCTCCCGCTGCTTGGCAATAAAGGCCCTTCCTGAATGAACATTAAGATGGGAAGCCAGTAACATCATACTTGGCAGCCCTGCCTCACCACTAAACACCTAGTGAACCAGCACATAGCTCTACAGGAAGAGAAATCTGCAACCCATTCAGTCCTCTGCATTTGCTTGGTAGCCCCCGACATTTAACTGGTGACATATGGATATTTAATCATAGACGCCCCTGACTCTCTCTCTCTCTCTCTCTCTCTCTCTCTCTCTCTCTCTCTCTCTCTCTCTCTCTCTCTCTCTCTCTCTCTCTCTCTCTCTCTCTCTCTCTCTCTCTCTCTCTCTCTCTCTCTCCCACCCACCTATACCCACTCCACCCCTCCCTCCCTATCTTTCTCTCTCTCTCTCTCTCTCTCTCTCTCTCTCTCTCCCTCATCTCTCTCACCAACTCTCGGCAGTTCATTTCCTGGTGGGGAGGTAAGACGCCCAAATCTAGGACATGTGCTGCCGAGGAGGCTTCCCTGCTCCCGGATTGATGGGTTGGACTGTTAACAGTTGTGTAAAACACTGTCGGGTCCCCCCGGCAACTTGAGCCAGCCATGGGAGGTTCCACACACTCCGCTAGTCCCAGATCACATGTCACCAGGGCATGATGAAGGACGGCGATCCCCTTTTCCACCGTGTTAAGATCAAATTACGGTAATTTCCAATCACCCTAAAAAGATAACTCACCGAGGGGTGTTGTAATGATTTATTCCCTTATTAGTCAGGTTTGGCTTGATGTACTTGGCTATTATCTACTTAACGGTTCAGGCCGGCATTAATGGCCTCGATAAATGCTTCAGTTGGTGAAATTGGTTAATTGGCCAGAGGAGGGTCATGGAAATGCCCTCCTATTGAGCCTGATTTTGAGCTCTGTTTCAGATTTAACTGAAACCGCCTGTGCTGCGAGGTGTAGTCCAATTTAACCCCTGATTAACCCTAAACTCTTTCCTCATACTGCAGGGGCCCAAAGGGTTTCCTGTTCAACTTGGTTTGGAGGGAGGGGCAGAAACTGCTTTAACATACCAGTGATATGAGAAGAGACTATTGAAGAAGTTGCATACATTGAATACACAAAATACTTTTATTTTTCCAGGCATGCTAATATTATTATAATTTTTTAAATATTTATAAATGTTATATACTAAAATATATATACTATTTGTATCAGAATTTGGGAAGCTGACATCAAATGTGATACTTCTCCCATATGAAGAAGATCACTCCAGTTGACTGTGTGTAGATTTCTGGGTTAAAAGATGGTTGGCAGGATGGTTGGCAGCTTGTTGTGTGAATAGCCGCCATAGAAAATCTCACAACCATCATGGGAGAAACTCTACCCTCCTATTTCTCCCTCTCTCCATTTTTGAATGCTTTGCCTGCTTCAGCTATAAGTGATCCTCCAAAGATGCCATCCAGAGTCTGTAGCAATCCATAGCAAACGTCTACCTTTCTGAGTCCAATGGCCACTAAGGTGAAACCAACATTTTCAGCTCCTACTTTTATCTATGATTTAAAGTGTTATTATCCCCCTGTGACCTCTCTTAATTGAATCGCTCCCTTGCAGTCAAATGTACAAGATCCCATCTAAACTAGAGGAGATGCGAGCACCCCTGAAACTTATGGCGATTAAGTTTTCACTGCTCCTTTTCAGTTTTTGGCTCTGAATCTCGTCTGTCAGCACGGGTCCTTTGCTGGGGAAACCCCCTCCCTCTCCCTCCACCATTGCCCCCCTCCCTCTCCCCCCCCCCCCCCACACCCCAGTACCCGGCCTCTTTCTGATACTGTAAACCACTCCAGATGGCTGAGAATGATTATGCCTGTCTCACCCAATCTCTACCTGTGTCCATCTCCAGCGAGCGCGGCCGTAAAAAGCGAACCCTGTTCCCATTCGCTCCGGCCAAAAAAAACAACTGCCGTGGGCATTTGTGATTAATACTCACATTGTGCCTGAATTGTTGATGGCCCCATTTCCGCCCGCTCGCGTTTGCATAGAGAGATGTTGGGTTAATCTGTGATTAATAAAATGAGCTGAAATAAGTGACACACAGAGACGCTGGGGGCCGGGGACGGGGACGGGGGGCTATTAGATGGGACTGCTGTTGTCGGTTTTGACATCAGGTTGAGTGTGGTGCCAATCAGAGTCAGAGTCCCAGCGGTGGAAGTGCACATCCAAGGGTGTGTGTGTGTGTGTGTGTGTGTGTGTGTGTGTGTGTGTGTGTGTGTGTGTGTGCAGTGTGTATGATGACTGTGCAGGGTGTATGTGTGTGATGCCTATGCAGTGTGTGTGTGTGTGTGTGTGCGTGTGTGTGTGTGTGTGTGTGTGTGTGTGTGTGTGTGTGTGTGTGTGTGTGCGTGTGTGTGTGTGTGTGTGTGTGTGTGCGTGTGTGTGTGTGTGTGTGTGTGTGTGTGTGTGTGATGACTGTGCAGGCTGGGTGTATACGTCTACAGAGAGGGGACGATGAAAGGTCTATTTAATCCACACCAGCACACTCCCACAGTGTCCGTTTCACTTTCACTTTCAGCCCCCTCTGGCAAGGGGACAGGGGGACTTACAGAGATGTAAAGCTTTAATAAATCTGAATGAATGCCTGTGTGCGTGTATGCATAGCTACATGCAAGAATGTATTTTCTTTTTTCATTCCACCTTCATTTAGAAATTATATTATCTGAGATGATGAATGGTGAACCCTCATTTCCAATAATGCAAAGAGTACACGGGCAAAAGAGAAATACAAAAATAACAAAAACAAAGATAAATCAGACATGAGACACAAATATTAGCATTGATTAAAACAATTCCTGGTTACATTCAAAACATTTAAAACACAAGCTTTTTCATTTGTTTAATGTCCCAATGTTATCAGGGAGTCAATATCCAAAGTGCTTTATAGGTTGTTCCACAAGTCTGGAGCACAAAATCTAAAGATTCCAAGTTTGGAATTTACCAGAGGAACATGTAGTGTAATCCAGTCCTGAGAGCGGGTTTGATAAGCTCCTACATTGAAATCTAGTAGTGAAGTAATGTAAATTGGTAATTTGTTTAGGAGAGCTTTGTACAGTAAATAAATATACCAATGTTGACGTCACGGCACAGAGAGAGAGAGGGCCAGTGACATACAAGTTGTGTACAACAAGTCAGCAGGAGGGGTTCACCTCTGGTGGCTAAGGGTAAGTGGTATTGTTCATCTAGCAGTGTCGAATGTGAGTGCTAGGCATAGTAGCATAGAAAATAATAGTATAGACATAATAGCATAGTACATACTAGTAAAATATATATTTTCCCAGATATTGATTGAAAAGGTGTGTTTTTAGTTGACAGCAGACAATTGGGCCCGATTTCAGCTGTCCTGACTGTGGTAGTAGGAAGTAGAGTTCACCACCGTGGAGCCAGGACACAGAGGATAGCCTGCTTCGTCTTGATCACCCCACAGGAGCCCGAATAGGAGGGGGCCCCGGGCGGCCAGAAGATGTAGAGCGTAGGAATCTTGAGGGTGTGTCGTTAGAGACCACTGACCGGAGGTAGGAGGGAGCCGTTCCCCTCGTTGCCACGGAATGCAGAACCTTGAAGTGGTATCATCAGTAATAAATCTAATAACAGAGTGATATATAGCTTCTACCGGGCTTCAGGGTGGTAACAGCAGCATGTCTATATATTATTACATTACCATAATCCAAGATAGACAGTAATAGTTTCAACAATTATTTTTCTACTAAACATGGAAATGCAGGTTATATTTCTATAAAGAAAGCCATGTTTAGTTCACAGCTTTTTAAACAGATTATCAACATAACCTTTAAATGTGAATTCATCATCAATCCAGATACCTAAATATTTCTAACACTGTTTCAATAGCTGTACCGAATAAAGTGCTAATCTGAAGTTTGCTATCATCGATTTTCATAGATTTAGTTTTATCAGCATTAAACACAAGTTTGCGATCAATAAGTGCCTCTTGAAGAACAATAAAGGAAAGTTGCTGATTTTCTACAGTCAACTATGGCCAACAATACAAGATAGGGTCACCTGCGTACAAATGGACAAGACCGTACAATTTCATTGATATAAATTATAAATAGGACCGGTCATAATATTGAACCTTGAAAAAATTTGCAGAATTACCTGTTTTCATGCTCTGTCTATCAGATAGGTAGTTGTGGAACCATCTATGTTGGTGTGTGCGGGTGCACATGCATGCATGTGTGTGAGTGAGTGTGTGCATGAATGTGTGTGTGTGTTGCGGGAGCTATGAAAGTGCTGCATTGTTAACACATTCAGTGCCGTTCACGAGAATTCTCATTTCTGGGCCCCAACCGTTCAGTGCCATAAACGAAGATTCTCGTTTCTGGGTCGTTTTTCCTTTTTTTCGATTTTAATACCGTATTCAATCTCAGGGAGCTGTGTTTTGCCTGAAAATGCATACTGGGAATCCGAAGGTGCAGTACCGGCCGCATCCTACCAGGCGGCGGTATCGAGCACCATTTCTAACATTGTATCCTGGGCTGTAGGATGGCCCCGGGGCTCTGGTAAAATGTTTCCTTCTTGGGCGAAGCGAACGGTTGTGCCTGTCGGTTCTGCCTGTCAAATATGCCCATTCCATATGTTATGGTCGATTATGCCGTCGAGCAAATGGACATTGGATCTACCAGATGGCGATCAAGAAATTGGAATGCTCCCATTTTGAACGACAAATTGAATATATGAGATAGTGGCTCCACAATTCCTTGAATAATATTTTTTACCAGAGACATATCAATGTCATCCCCTGTGGAGGTTTTATTCATGCATTTGTTTACCATCTCAATAATGTCCTCTTTCTCCACAGATCCCAGAGATATTGAAGCAGGGTTTCTTTCTCCACAATCTTCCACCGCAAAAATCTTCCCAGTGTTGACTATTTCATTGGCTAGTTTTGGTCCCACATCAACAAAAAAGTTGTTAAACCCATCCACTACCTCATTTATAAGAGTAATCTTTCTGTCCTTTTCTGTAAAATAGTCAGGGTAAGCTAGGTTGGTTGGTTTATTTCTAATAATACTATTTAATATGTCCCATATTCCTTTAACATTATTTTTATTTGTCCAATCATTTCATATAATAATCCTTCTTGCATTTCCTCATAATACTAATTAGTTTGTTTTTGTATTTTTTATATTTTAACTCTGCTTCTTTTGTTTTGTCTTTAATAAATATATCCTATATAAAGTATTATTTGTTTTTGCACGCATTTTGTATACCTTTTGACATCCACAGATTTTCTGCCAACTTGTTCTTATTGCTACACTGTTTCAGTAGTCAGTTTTTGTCATACAGGACTTTAAATGTGTCTAGAAATAACCCATAAGCTTCGTCAACATCTGATTCATCACATATACTCTTCCAGTTATCCACATATACTCCACATAATTATACTCTTAGTCTTTTAATACTTGTGCTGTTCAAGTTGGTCATGAGCAGTAAAACTCCTGTTTTTATACATAATCAGATTGTTTTTAGTAATACTGTACACGAGCATTACACTAGAGGTTCCAGTAGTGGGCAGCTTGAATTGCCAGGTCCTAGAACCAGCGCTTTGGGGAGATATTTTATTTTTAGAGCATTAACTCTTTGGAATGGCCTGCCTCGGAACCTCTGCTGCATTTACAGTAGATTCACTTTTAAAAATAATCTTAAATTGTTTTAAATTGTTTTTAACACTAAAGTAATTTTTAGTTTTTGTTTTACACTAATGTAATTTTAGCTATCTTAATTGTTACAGTAGTTTCATTATGCCTTGTGTGTACTGACTTTTAATAATTTAGTTTTTGCAATAGTGATTGTTTTTTGTATGTTTTTTGTGTGTGGACCCCAGGAAGACTAGCTGGTTGCTATCGCACCAGCTAATGGGGATCCCTAATAACATCAAATCAAATCAAAATCAGTTGCATTGCAATAACTCATTTCTGAAAGCAGATATTGTTTCGTCAGTTCTTATTCTCTTGTATTTTATTTCCTTTGACTCCTCTTCCTATAATTACACTCATAAACTGTAAAAACATGTAAGTGATCGCTAATATCTTCAATTAATAATCCTCTTGTCGTATTACTTTCCATATTGTTTGTAAACATTTTATCGATTAGGGTAGCACACTCATATGTTCTACTAGGTCTTGTAATTGTTGGAAAAAGGCTAAAACTGTACATTATTTCGATGAATTCATCAGTTTTTCCATGTTTGTTAGGGTTCAACAGGTCAATGTTAAAGTCCCCACAGACATACTTAACCTTTTGCTTTGATGTGGAAAACAACCTCTGCATATTCACCATGAATGTGTCAATGTTAGATCCTGGTTTTCTGTACACACAGCTCACAATAAAATTTTAAATTTTTTCCATAGTTATCTCAACCGTAATACATTCCATCACATCATCAATTGCTATTGACATGTTATCAACCACCTTACATAAGAGCCCTTCATCCACAAACAATGCCACACCACCCCCGGGAACGTATGTGTAACGGAGGTACCGCGTGTCTATCCACAGTCACGATGGACTGTGTATAGTGAAGTGGCTGTGGACGTTAAGCGGTACTGCAAGTAAACTCACTCCCCAGAGGCATCCAGACCCATTACTAAGAAGTGAATTCACCTCTTAGTGCAGCGGTCTATGTCGTCGCCCGCAGAAGACCCGGGTTCAACTCTCCCTCGGGGCATCAGCATTTAATACACAGCGCTGAGGAGTCCGATACGATCTGTCACATATGGATGGAGAAATTATTTCTTTTTTGCATCTTGACCGGAAGAAACCCAGTGTCAAATGACTATAGTATTGTATCCATAGCTATAATATAGAATATAGTTATAGCTCTACAAACAAGGTGACAGACTACATTGGTTTATTGGGTGGCATGAGCATAGCCGCTTCCCGGAAGAGGCGTGGCACAGAATGTGTTAAAAGAAAAAAAAAACATTCAGAGAAATTCTGTTTTATTATGTTATGTGTAACTTAAATGCCATACCCGACACCCTATACACATTGTATAGGGTTAGCCCCACCCTAACTGATGACCAATGAACAATATCTAACATTTTGGGAGCATTATGTTTTGAGCACAATGCTCTTCTTCTGACTTACATCAAAAAGAGCATTGTACTCAAAACGTCACTTTTTTTTACTTTGCCAGGATGTAAAATAAACGGGACATAAGGAAGCTACAGTGTGTGGACTATTTTATCTAGTTTCATTCAAGATTCAAGATTTCAAGATTCGAGCGGTTTATTCATCACATACTGTACGTCATACACAAGACATATAGTGAAATGAAGGTGGCCATGCCCGCTTCGATTGTGCAAAAAATAAATAGAATAATAGAATAAAATAGAATAGATAATAAAATAGACATGATACTAAGATAAAATACAATATATATTGAAATTCTTTTATTGGGAAAACCACTTGAGATACAGTATCTCGTTTTCGAGAGGGTCCCATATTTTGTGCAATGTAACACATGACATACAACAACAACAATACAATGCTAAGCTTAGGTAATGAGTCCTATGTACACTACTATACAATTATACAGTTTAGTATATTGACAGTTCAGCCTGGCATTCCAGTTTTCCATTGGTTCAGCACCTGCCTTGAAGGAAATTGGATGTCACTTCATGCAAAAGCATTATATAAGCGACAGTGTCTTTGGTGCCACTGAGTGTCTGAATTCTCAGCGTGTGGTTGTCTTCACATCAACTTTGTAGCTTCTGGGCCGTCAACGTTCAAACCAAAAGATGCTATTCTCAGCCCTGAACTACATATAGTCACTTGTAATTGTGCAATAATGTTTATGTAAAGCAACGACTATTAGAATGATGTAGCCGTACAATATTATAACATTATATTATTTGAGGATAGTGATGTACAATGTTACATTTTTATTTAATAATGTCAATTGGATAAGATTTCAAGGGAGGAGAAGGGTATATTGATCATCTCATTTTAATAGTGGTCTGTGTTTTTAAGTGCATATTTCTCTATTTTAACATGTAATATCTGTTAAATGGATAAGATTTCACAGATTTATGTTGCCAGTATTCTTTTTATTTTATTTTGACAGAATTCTTATGGTACCCGTGCTGCCAGTTTTTATTATTATTATTATTTTCTTTTCTTTACAGTGTGGTGTGTTACGGTGTGTTGGCCAGGTAGAGTGCTTGTAGAGCCAGGGGGCAGCATCGGTCTCTAAGGCCAGCCGGAGCTGCGCTGGTGCCTTCGGGGTTCAGCGTGGCAAACTAAACCTCAGCCACAGTCTCCACTGAGCAAACCACAGAAACAGCTCGACCTACTGAGTGCCGACAGGCCTCCTATCCCAACATTCACACACACACACACACACACACACACACACACACACACACACACACACACACACACACACACACACACACACACACACACACACACACACACACACACACACACACACACACACACACACACACACACACACACACACACCAACCATCTTGCAGGGCACACTGCCTCACATTGGCGACGGCAGGGAAAATAACTGTGGATGGGGCTGTTGTCATCTGTGACGTGGGCCAATTAAAATGAAACATGAATAGTTTGGAGAGCAGTGAAACAGTGGAGGAGAAAACAGAGATTGGTTCCAGACCTTTAGTTTACTTTGGGCCCGATTCACAAAGAAGAATCCATAAGATTTACATCTGAGAGAGGAAATCATATCGGAGAAGTTACTATGATGCATTCCAAAGTGATGTAGAGAGAGAGAGACAGAGAGAGAAACAGAGAGAGAGAGACACACACAGAGCAATAGAGAGAAAATAAAGTGAGCATTCACAAGGCAGACTGGTGTAGGATCATAACGGCTTCCTAATTGGAGAGGCGGCAAACGGAAAACATAATGGCAGATTTGCCTAATTGTCGTCATCTGCAGCTGTCATCGACGGCGGCGGTGGTGGAAACCCTGCGTCAGTCTGGAGTCCTGAGTGGTGACTGACGGGACTCCAGCCAGGTTAGGGCCAGAGCCAGGGCCAGGGCCAGGGCCGAGGCTGTACGTCTGCGGAGGGGAGACCGAAACGACCGTTGTGGTGCGGGAGGACCTTTGAAGTGGCAGCGGCAAGCCCATAAATTGTGGCTTATTGGGGAGAGAGAGTGGGGGCTGGGTGGAGGGAACAGTGGTGGCTTGCACTTGTGAACTGTAGCCCGGGGAATCTCCTCTGGGGCAAGGTGCTCCCTGTAACCACCACCACTCCATCACTCCTCTCCACCACTACAGCAGTCCTCTTTCTCTCTTTTTCTTTTGCCGGGAAGAAGTTCCCAAGTACAGATGAGGGAAGGGGGGGGGGGGGGGGGGGGGGTATGTTGGAGGTTAGAAAAATTCACACTGCAATATTCATACAAAATATATTCCCTTTTTTTCTTTTACCAGGAAGAAGTTCCCAAGTACAGTTGAGGGAGGGGGGGTTATGTTGGAGGTTCGAGACAGTAAATTTCACACTGCAATATTCATACAAAATATATTCTCTTGTTGACGGAATGTTTTCACATGCTTAAACATAAATGAATGCATGCTAAGAAAGATGTAAATACAAATGTTATATCACTTTGCACACATCTTGTAATGTATAGTAAATAGTAATACACCTTTCTACTAAGTCCAACTAGCACTAATTGTCCAGTACAGCTCACTGCCTTGTATTTTGCATACAAACACAATGGTAGTTTAATTTGATATTAGGAATAAACTAAATTGTACCAGTGATACAAGACAATATAATCCATTGGAATAGTTATACACAGTAGAATCAACCAAAATTATGCCACAGCATAATAATAATAATAATAATAATAATAATAATAATAATAATAATAATAATAATAATAATAATAATAATAATAATAATAATAATAATAATAATGAAATCAAACCTGGCCTGGGTGAATACACAATTCTGATTGAGTGGTGTGATTAATTTCAGATAACCACATGGCTTTCACAGTATTTTACTGGCAACTGATGTGAACAGAATAACAGCAAATTGCTGTCATATGCAAAAGTCATAAAAAGCTTCTTGGAATCATCTGGCCTTGAACATAATGTTGCACTGTTACAACCTTATAATGTATCCACCTAACTACAGTAGCTTACTGATGCACATCTATGCTGCACACAACCCTTGCATCAGCTGATGCACTCAGTATCAAATACCGCCAATTTGTACTGCTGAATACAGCAGCTATTGCTACATTTATGAAGAAAAATATTGAGCAAATGGTAGTTTTCAAAAAGACAAGAGCTAACAAAGCAGCTTGGTGTTCAGAGAGGAGGTATTTATTTTGTTTGGGGTACAGGTCCCCACAAAGTAGAGCCTACAGTACCTGAGCTAACCAACATGCTAATGTTATCAACTGGCCTCAGTCGAGTGACAGGTGGTTGCCAAGCAGTTGCTAAGAACGTAGCAAGTTGCAGAGGGACTAATTTACTGAAGGACAGCCGTTAGCGGAGCAGAAATAATACTCTAGAAAAACAAAATAAACAGCACTTGTTTTTGTCTTTAATAAATTGCCATGGTATTAACAGAATTATATGATTTGAGGCATGCAGTTATGTGGTTATCACAGGTACCTTAGCTGTGGCCTTATGTAGGCTTTTGCATTCAAACATTTTATAATCTGAATTATTGTTTCTATTCCTTACCTACACAGCATACAATTCCTGATATCAGAATAGACATTGATGTTATTTCAATAGGAAATGCTATTTTGATTAAAAAAAATCCACTTTTCACTCAAATTCACTTTTCAATGTATTTTTCTCTTTGCAGATGCTAAGAACATACATAAGCTTAAGAATAAGATGTTAGTTCAAATGTCAATTTATAGAGCCTCCTTGTAAGAGATTAAGGGACAGAACGATGTATTTACAAATCAGTGAGAGAGGAAAAAAAACTTTAGAATTATATTAAATTATGCAAGGATATGGCTAAGGGCCCTTTACTGTGAGTTTGAGCATGATGCAAGTCTTTCAATTATTGCACCAATGAGAGGTAATTTGGATTTTCCGCCAAAGCCCACTTCCATGGCTCATTGAAATCAAAACAAATCTACTTCACCTAAAATAACCACTAAAAGCCATAATAAACTGTATTCTGTGTAAAGGAAACTTGTATTTTTAATTGTATTTATTTATTTACACTGGCATTAGGGCTTTTGAAAATGGTCAATATGTAGTTAAACCAGATGACTCACTATGACCATGATGTTGTCTAATAAGCAGCCAGTGCATATACTGTATAATGTAGCAAACCAAATGCAAAAAGACACAGTCTTTCATCGTGGACAGCAGATACCGCATTTATAATTCAAACCCAGTAATGCGTCGTAGATATTTTAGGGAAACAACATTTGCAAAAATCAATGTAACAGATAATGAGTGGTCGGTGTGTGAGACACTAACCTTTCATTTCCACTATGGTAATGTATAGACGTTATTCTGTCTGACAGCGACAAGGACATGCTGGAAATGTGCAAAGGGGGGGTGGCGGTGGTTTAAATCAGCAGAGTAATTTGATCTGATTCCAAATTTAAGGCTGATTAATAAATAAATAATGTGCCCCCAACAAAAAATGTATTATTCAGAGACGTTCACCCATCAAAAAAATCTTAATAAATGTTGGCCCAGATATTGAGATGCACATTTTGGGAAGCTAACGACCTGAATCTAAATGATCTGCAGTTTATTTAGTTCAATTTGAAGTGTGTGTGTGTGCGTGCGTGTGCGTGTGTGTGTGTGTGTGTGTGTGTGTGTGTGTGTGTGTGCAGCGGTGTCGTAGTAAGGGGCCAGGGTTTCCGCTAGAAATAAATGGTGCCAGTCCCCATGTGTCTCGGACCAGTGAGAGAAATTCCGGTCAAATATTATTTGTGTTTATTGAGCTTATTGCAAAAACCTTATACCTAATGCTTAATGCTCAACCGTTCAAAACATCAAAACACTCACAGTTACCATTTAATCATTGTTACATTACCTCCACTCTCCCCGCTCATGGAATGGCCGATTTCTTGAGGAAGAAAGTGTGTTGTTGCTGTTAGGAGGGTCCATGCAGCACGACTCAAGTGAGCCACAACGTCCGCATCAATAGTCTGTGGATGTTATACAACATGTGCGCGCGCCTTACGAGATTTCAGAGACTTCTGTTTGAGCAAGATTTCTATTTCAGTGGTAAAAACAAGCACTTTTACTGGATGTATTTTATGTTACTTGGTAACCAAATAAAAAGAAGAGGGAATTATTTTCATTATGACCGGAGATATTTAAATATGTCTGACATCAACAGATGTTCCTGGTAAAAGAAAACGGATAACACAAACCCTGGTGGGGGGACAAGCAGGACCCATAGTACCGGCCCCGAACAGGGGTGGGGTGTCGGCTCCCAAACAATTATTTTAATTTGTATTTATGTACTTCATGTCATAACTAAATGTTGGCTGAATGAATCTGTTGAAAGACTAAACAAATCATAGTGGAGGGAGAAGCTGAGTGACCACTGAAGCTGGAGCATCAATGCCGTGATAGTCATGTCTTTACCCAAGAAAGAGAAACCTAAAAAGAGAAGAGAAAGAAAGCAAACTGAGGGAAAACAACTGCTAACTAACTTCTTTCAAAAGAAAGTTGAGCAAAACTATTACTAACACGGTTTGAGAATGGTTTAAGCTAATATCAGCAGTTATTTAGATTGAAGGCAGTCAGTTAGGGATCTAGCTTGGAGCATATTTGCATTGTATAATATAAATTAACCAGTATCATAAATTGATCAGCGTCATACGACATATGACATTATCTATTATCTATCATTATACCTATACTAGCTATTAGGAAAGCTTAACATCATGAAACACATGACCCTCAGTTTTAGAAACAGCTACAGAGAGTGGGGCAGCGCCAGGTTACAGAGGACGTGAGACGAGGTGAGTTTGGCAATACACTTTAATCTAATCTATTATGAGCAATCTTATCATTTGACATTGAGGAGTCACACAAGCGCTTCGCACTATCTTAAAAGTTTAGCCTGCAACGGCCTTCGAAAGACAATAATGTTAATGCCTGATAATCCACCGGGGTTAAATGTAGGCCAGGTAAGTAAATCAAGAACCGAGGAGTAGAATAATTCCGATTTTAAGATCATGGTGATGAATGAAGCAGACATTAATTAAAATATAACCTATGGTTATATTTTTCACTTTTAGATGATTAATAACATAATAACATATTTGGCCTATTCAAACAAGACAATTTAATTTAAAAGATATATCAGCGTATCTTGTTTTTTTCCAATGTGTGTTAACCCTTCCACTGTGACAATACAGAAAGTTAACCATTTCACTGCCACACAACAAAGGGTTAACCCTTTCACAACCACACTACAGAAGGTTAACCCTTTCACTACCACCCTACAGATGGTTAACCGTCTGTAGTGTGGTAGTGAAAGGGTTAATGAGCTTTATACCATGGTCTGGGTGAATACTCTTTTCTGATTGGTCGACAGGTGTGCGCTAAAACCGTTTAACGCACATGTAGTTTGGCTCAAGATTAATCACCACTCTAAATTAATCCGTTACCAAACCTGTATCCATAGCAACAAAACATACTCGTTATCAACTGTGGCAAGCACAGATTTGAACATTTCTTTCAATCTATTAAGGAGAATACAACAATTTTGAAGAATGGTGTCTGCTGCGCGTCAGATGGTTCTTTGCATGCACATAGTGCCTTAAAACTGTTTAACACACGCCTACTCGTTCATTATCTCTTACATGTCAGTTATGTACGCACAACTTGCTAACACTCACTGTTTAAGAATGCTTTTAAACTAATATCGGTATGTTGCTTAGATTGGAGCAACCAACCAAGATAGCTTAGACTTAGAGCATATATTACATATAACATAGAATAATCAGCATCATAGCTACAACGTCATACTATAACATTATCTACCAATATTACCTAGCAAAGCTTAACATCATGATGACTAGATACGTTGTCTTTCATTATGCAGGATTTTTCAATGTAGGGGTTAGAAAACCAAGTTACTTTTTCTTTTGCTTTGTCTTTTTTATACCTTGGGAATTAACACTTTGATCGCCATGGGTTAAATTCATAATTTACCATCCCTTGCCAGCTCTATTTGTCTATGGAGAAGTTCCCCTTCTTTGCAGGGCTATAACTTTTTAAATTCTATTGCTAAATTGCCATTATTATGGCCTATTCAATGTCCTATATGTATTGTTCAGGGTGTAGCAACGTTAAACTTTTTCATTCACATATTCATACTAAAATATGGTCTAAAGTATAAGTATGTTTTTATCGTTTTCTGCAGCTTTCTCCAGAACTTGATTTATAGCTCCAAATGCATTATATTGATGATGAAATACAGTTTGATAGCAATCGGCGCGAGATAAAAAATTTCAACTGGACGTACTTCTAGAATGATCTCCGTATGATCTGATGATGGCCGGATGGGCGGGGGATCGTTTATAATTCCGTGGGCAGCGTTAGATGATTCATCCAGAGTGGGTCATATGTTCATCATAGCAGTTTATATGGAATACGTTAGAAAATAATGCTGGATCTTACCGTATGTTCTTCGCGCCGTTGGACGATCAGCGTGGAGTAGACCGTTTTCGATTATGGGATGTTGATCCTGATGAACCATTTCCAGGTTGTATAATACTATATACGTCCAAATAACGTTGTTTATTGAGTTAGGGCGAGCGATTGATCACCCAGTGTGTTGAGATGGAGTCCGGCTACCGATCGCGAGTGCCCGGACCACATATGGATGAGCACTTCCTGTTTGGCGCGCCCCTCCCTCTTGGCCGATCTGCCGATCGGCCACCAGATGGCGCTCTCGAACCGTTAGACAGTTGAGTGGAGCTCACCAGTACATATCATGGCTCCGGAGGAGAAATATGATTTCGATCACAGATTTTTGAATTATTGACATCAAAGACGAGCTACGGCGTCTTCGGCAGGATGAGCATGGCTAGGAATGACGTGTAAACTCGTCATCGGCGATCATAGTGTTAAATATAGTTAAATAAACATGAAAATAAAACACAAGAAAATAATGTTCGACTGCCACCCTGTTTTTCCATCTTTACTCCCTGGCGCCAGCGTTATTGACCATTTTCACAATGTTTGCGGACCCATCGTATATTATATATTAGAGCTATGGAGACAATAGTATGGCTCATTTGACAGGCACTATTTATACTCCAACAGGGACAAAACAGTTTATTTCTACTTTGTGCGCTATACCACGGGAAAAAAAATTCCGACGCTGCAATCATTACAAAAGCATGTTTTATGATGGGGTTCGGTAAAATAGACGTAAAATAGATGTTACCTTTGTCAGCAGGTACTGTACTCCACTCTCGCTCCAAGTGTCTTGGATCAGAACAGGATCAATACATATAATGTTAGGTGGCCCTCATCCGTTGTCTTCTTCTATAGTCAGACTATACCACGGAGCCGAATAGGTTTCCTCATCGGCCGGTTTGACTATAGTATTTTTATGATTTTACCAGAAGTGCTGAGTCCAACATAGTCTGGTGGAAACGCACCTTATCATCCATAATCATCATCCGTTTTATTTTCTTCATAATATCCAATTGCTCTAGGCGATCACCATTGTCGAACGTTAGATGGCTGTAGTTTGCTTACTGCTGCTCACTCCCTAGTGCTTTGGTTTCTTTCACTGCGGCGTGGGGCGACACTAAACTGGCCCATGCAGTTCATAAGGTAGGCAATACTGCCACCTGTCAGGATTCAATCGTCATTGCAGGTCCCAGGCACACTCACAAAGGCCAGCACTAGTGTTTAGAATAAGAAAATAGAAAAAAAGGAAAAAGGAACTAAAAACGAGATATCTCGTTATTGGCGCTCATGTGTTGGCTCTCAGAAACGAGATATCTTGCTATTGGCGCTCAATGAGTTAAATGATAAACCTGGACCTGGTCATATGGGGTCTAATCTTAACATTTTTGTAATTGATCCAGTATTTTTAAGCGAGATTGCTTGACAGGCTGCAAAGTACGTCCACTAAAGGAGCTTATTTTTGCCACTGACAACATTAACATGTTATAAGTCACAATATTAAGTATCCCTACAGAGATAGACCTTTGTGTTTGCGCTTCTTCTGGTCTTTGTTTATACATTTCACTATTTGTGGCCAGGGTTGTGTTTTTTGATGTTTACAAAAGAAGCCGAGAAGGGGAAATGAAATGATCTATATAAATATTTTATAATCAGTCATGATTCAGTTGACATTTTGTACATACTACTGTTTATGTCATTATCCTGTCAAGCTTTCGAGTGTACTGATGCAAGGTCAACACAATAACTTTAGCTAATAACATTACCCTCTGTGTTTTTTATCTTTTAGATAACACTAAGCTAGCTGTATCCCAACGCAACAAACTTTTTGTGGCAACGTTCCATACACTTCCAGCAGTGTTGCCATTCTGCAACAACTCACACCTTGTGGGATTTCAGAGCGATATTTCTGTTTCAGTTGCACAAACAAGCACTTTTGGCGGACGTACAGTATTTGGTATAGTAACCACAAAAAAAATATTAAATAATAATACAAAATAATACAAATAAAATATTATATACTGTGGCAGATATCACCCCCCCCCCCCTCTCATGGATATGTGAAGGACGGGAGATATTACTGCCACGGAAGGAGTGGAAACAATTAGGTAGCTGATTAGTACTGATAGAACACACCTGTGCATCATTATTTCACGAGTATTGAACAATCCCTTTTTTGTACGAGAGCCTGTTTTTGTGTTTTGACCATCGGACTGTATTACGACCATTCTATTTGCCCATCGAACCCTATTCATTGATTGATATTGCACATGTGTGGACATTTGAATTTGTTTGTTTTTGAACCGTGATGAGTCTGAACACCACCAGGCTCGTCACAATACATATATATATATATACAAATCGAGCACCCTCAAATACTCCACAAGTTCAGTTGAAATGCCCATCCCTACTTAAAGTGCTATTAGTGAGATTTTAGTTTATAAAATGCGTTCATAATTTAGCGAATATCCGCCATTTTGAATTTGCATCGCTGGTATGATAGCTCTGCTGCTGAAAGCTGACTGAATTGTGAATTGTGTCAGAATGCACTCCAGATTTACTAGCATTATAATTTGGAGCAAATTCCGTGAGCAAGTCGAATCACCTCTCTCTAAACATTTGCACATCCAATAGTAAACCTGACACTTTGACAGACCCTACGTTGGGAATTGGCTCAGTTATTTTTAGGGGGGGGGGGGGGGGGGGGGGAGGGCGGGCGTCGTCAAACTTGGCTTTTCGGATTCCACACAGTGGACCTGTGGAGATGTGAGAGCAGCTGTTAAGATCTCGGGGATCAGGAGTCAGAGTTGTTTTCATGTGTCAGCAATCACTGTGTCGACTGTTATTTTGCTGGAGGGCACTTGGCATCTCTTTAGTGTTTAAGTGGGGCTGGACGCGTGCCCAGAGATTTGAAACTATAAACACATTAAGGAATGTTTGCTTTTCCTTCGCGAAGGTAAGGGCTGCCTTTTCCACCAATTTCACGCTTCACGTCTAAAAGTTGGGGTCTCAGTTGTTGTTCCCCACTGTTTGCACAGGACACACACACACACACTCTGACCCCCGGGTTCATAATCTTGGAAGATCTTCTTGAGAGACAGGGCAGGCGCTACCAGTCCCCCTTCACTTCAGTGTGCCAAGATCTAGGAGGAGGAAACTGGGTCCACTGCAAATTGAGGACCTATAGCAGTTGGGAGACTTTAGCAACTAAGCGAAACATCAGATGTACACTGTTTGGAAATGAAAGCGCTGACACGCTCGGAAGTGGTAACCCGATGCATCGGATGGTTTGTTACACAGAACCATCAGAAGTCGTCCTTGGAAACTGTTGAACCATCTGTCTATCACCATCTGTCATGGGCTAACTTCAACCAATCGGATCAACGTACCATATGACGTAGTAGGAGAGGGCTGAAGGGGAAGCTAGCTATGTAGTTAGCTGTTAACGTTCGGCGGCCCCGTCACGCACTCACGCTCACTTCGTGGCATTTTGCCCTCGTCTGCTGGCCTATCGCTGTATTTTTGCCGATAAACCTACACACCACAGGCGGTGGTAGTGGGAGGGAGATAATACACCATGGCCTGCCTAGCAATATAGCGCTCATTAACTGGGCTGCGTGCGCTAGTAACTACGGCTAGTAGTGGCGTGACATTTAGCGCCAGCCAGGAGTCCACAGGGCAGAACATTCTACTAGCTATTCTACACAGTAGGCCACACTAATATAATACACTAAAGCTCCGGGGAGCTAGGCTAATGCCGAGCTAGGCTGACAAAAAACTTTCGATTGACACTCTACTCAACCTATTATGTGCTTCCAATCGCGGGCTACAAGGCCGAACAACCAACGAGCATCGATTTTGGACAAGTGAACACATCCGGTTTCGGCTGGTCCTGAACGGAACAGTCACCTCTGATGGTGAAAATGATTGATGGTTTTTCTAGCCAATAAAATTCTGGAGCTAACGGTATCTTACATGAGGGCTGATTCCTACGGTAAAAGGAGAGAAGAAGACGAATAAGTTGTTTGTTTGGAGAATTTCTCACTCGCCGTCCAAATGAATAAGCCGTCGGCCATTTTTGACAAATTATTATTAATACAAGGATTACAAAAACATCTGTAAAACATTCATTTTCCATGGGATTGTTATAAACTTTGGACCTGTACTGTAGATAAAACATCAGGCTATGGAACCCTTATGTTTTACAGTTCCTACCTATCAGCTGGAACTAAAAAACAAGCATCTGCAAACAAAACTTGAGTAAGCAAAACTTTTATTTCAGTGTGTTCAAACCTCTAACTCTATTACATTAGTACTCAGAGTGATTCTTCTCCTGTTGTCAAAGAAAGTTCTGAATGTTTCCTTTCAAAAGAGACCAGACTCATGCATGTGCTATAGAGTGGTTCAAGTAATAAATGGCAAAAACGTTGGCTATGCAATCATCAGGCGTGTTATGCTAAATGTGCCCTCATCATAAGGGGTTAGCATATTTGGTAGACAATTATTGTCGTCTTTGGAATGGGATCATCCCTATGTTCCCCGGGTCCTATGTTCCCCGGGTCCTATGTTCCCCGCTTGATTGATTAATAGATTGAACATTTTATTCATTTTTATTATTTTATTAATTATTAATGTCCGCCTTGTTTCGAACTGGTTAAGCTTAGGCCCTCTTTCGAACTGGTTAAGGTTAGAGTTTGGAATCAGGGCTGGTGGTCTAACATTTTCAATCAATCAATCAATCAATCAATCAATCAATCAATCAAAGCGGGGAACATAGAACCCGGGGAACATAGGACCCGGGGAACATAGACATGCTCCCTTTGGAATGAATACAAATACCCCAAAAATATTTGATTCAAAGAAGGTAGCAAACCTAAGCCATGCCCGTAGCTGCCAGTTGCCTCACAAGGTAACAGAAATGGCTGTTGAGAACTATATAATTTAATTTGCCTCACCTACAGTATCAATCTAAATGGAAGATGGCTGTTAAGAATTATATAATTTAATGTGCCTCACCTATCAATCTAAATGGGAGAGTTTTTCTCAGAGACCTGAGGGCTTTGGGCAGGAACATCCCCCCGTAATCCTATTGTCAATCTCTCAGTTTGACGTGTATGGGATTTCTCACCAGGATTGCTTAACCCCTGTCTAGGGGAGACCCATTGGACATGCTAATTCCTATATTGACATATTGCCAATCAAACCAACTGGCTGCAAATGGTCCCGCATGCTAAGTATCTGCAGTCTCAAACAAAGCGAGTTGAGCGTGCAGCCGTGGGACAGCGTTTTGTCGAGGTTGTTTTTCATCGCGTAAACCACTGCACATTGATGTGAAAACATCCCTGTGCGATCAATGAGGGGGCTCTCTGCCTTTTCTTTTTTCATTCTGCACAGAACCTTAGGTTGCACAATAGGTCCTGTTTTTCTTGTCTCCATCAGGACGGTATCCTCTTAACAATTCTGATTCCACTGTGATGTACTACACGGACGTGTTTCATAACTATGTGTGAAGAATCTGGAAATGTAGCTTTCCTCCCTAATCATTTCAACATAGTTTCTCAACTCAACACTAATTAAGATCCACCGTTTACAAAGTTAGTGCTCACCCTGTTCACAGTAACCACACTTGCTCATACCCTGAAGCAAGAGTCCGTGCCATGCTGTTACCCACAATACTTTCATCTGGAAAGTTGTTCTGTTCCTTGTTACTGTTTGCTATTGTCCCATGCTATGTTTTTATGTTTGTAAGTGATTTAAAGTCAATGCCAGGAAGTGGAAGAACTGTCCACAGTCCAAAATATGCAGGTCTCAATAATCGTTCTATTGTTATCGTGTAGCTTTCAGTACACTTGGCCCATCTCTCTCTCACTCTCTCTCCTCTAAATGCCACTGCCCCAATGGAATTGTCACAGAGCTACGAATATATATATATATATATATATATATATATATATATATATATATATATATATATATATATATATATATATATATATATATATATATATATATATAGCATACTGTATATGAGACAGATGTAAGTGAAGCCAAAGAAAGATGCCACATGACATGCCTACCATCAAAACAAACAAGCAGTTTAACATAACATAACTGCTGCCCCGTAGGGCCTGTCAAGGTGGTGTGATCCTCCCTGCGCCGTCCTTGATGTGGCTGTCCTTGATGTGGCTAACAGCATCGACAGCAGTGGCTATTCTTCCTCAAACGGGTTCTGACTATAATAGGCACGATGGATCCACTCTACATCTCCCTCAGTTTCCTATGCTTTTTTTTTTTTTTTTGTCCTGGCTTTTATGGTGGGTTTTGTTTTTGATCTTTTGTGATGTTTCTTCTTGATTTGTACAAGAAGATGACAGCCCATGGGGGCTATTCAACTAACGGTAACCAACTAATAAATCAATACATTTTCAAGCCTACGTAACTATAAACATAGATAAAACATTGCATTTGTCACTTCAGATCAGACTAAGATAAAAAAAAATATAATAATAATCACAGCAAATATATTTAGGGAGGGGCTGTATGGAGGGAAAATGGTCTATTCTGCAATGAAAATCAATTAGAAACTCAAAGAAAGAGATTGTTCATTGTTAACCCTGTCTTTTTAGCAGAAGCACCCTCTAAGAGCCAACAGAAGGTGAAGGAAATCACTTTTTAACACAGCTTCGGCGAGGAGGTGAGAAGCTGGTTGCAGAGGCTGCTTGATAACCTGTCAAAAGATGAATTACATTATCCTTGTAAGATACATGTTGGGGCAGGGAAATAATTACTTCCGAAAGTAATAAGCACAAGTGGCTCAATAAGATTCAGAATGTGTTTGTGCTCAGTTAATGTGTCCATTATTAGACCTCCAATATAGGGGTTGTGTATTTTTATGATGCTTCACTTGTCAATGTCACAGTGTCACAGGTCTGGAAATCGAGCCTGGATGGTCCGTAGTAGGTTTCCAACAGAGCAGACAGACACAACGGGTGGAAAGAAATAACACTTTATTTAGCAAAAATACATAGTAAAATGGTGGAAATTTCCCTTTTAAGGCAAAGCAAGAACAGTCAATTGCCTCCCTTGTCTCCCTCTGGCGGACAGGCGGTGGTAGTGGGAGGGAGATAATACACCATGGCCTGCCTAGCAATATAGCGCTCATTAACTGGGCTGCGTGCGCTAGTAACTACGGCTAGTAGTGGCGTGACATTTAGCGCCAGCCCGGAGCCCACAGGGCAGAACATTCTACTAGCTATTCTACACAGTAGGCCACACTAATATAATACACTAAAGCTCCGGGGAGCTAGGCTAATGCTACCGAGCTAGGCTCACAAAAATGTTAATTCACTCTGTACGTTCACAGGATAAAGCGCAAAAGTCGACACACTAAAAGGCTGCCTATATGGTTAGGAAGACTACTGCCAACAGCCAGAAAGGCTCCCCTAAACCATCCTGACTAGTGGGGCAAATTGGGCTGTCCACCTCATGCTGCAAGAAGGAAGACAAAAGGGGACACACAAGTGGCGCAAAAAGAAAAAATTAAACCTAGATATTACCATACCTCGCTTGAGAACAAAAGTTACGGGGAAGGAACGGTACAGACACCGGGGGAAACAACGACTAAGGGGGGGTATAAAACTCTGCTGACCCTGGGTCAATGAACAATGGCCTGAAGGCGAATTAGCCACAGCTAGTCCAACTAAAATAACTGGCTACACATTACAGCCACGTGTATGTGTGCAACGGAAAAGGCCCTTGTGTAGATCTGCATCCGGAACACTCTTCTCCATGTGTAGCAAGGGATTTAGGTAAAGGAGAGCTAAGTTCGAAACTTCGGAGAGAAATTACCCTTTTCTCTTCAAAGTCTCCTTTCAAATCAGTGATGGTGCCTACTTTGTTGGTTTTGGCTGCCACCACTGGTCAAACACATTACTATCACTGTTAACCTGTCAGTTCATGGTGCTGATCTTATTCGTCGATTGAAGGATTTGAAAGGAAACTTTGAGGAGAAAAGGGTAATTTTATATTGTATTTCAGCAGTGGCTTGTGTTTTCACCCCACCGGCCTTTGTCAAGACTCTTTGAGCTTTCTGTTGATCCCTTCGAAACACAATATGAACTTGCAATAATTAGGAGTTAGGACAAGTTATTGACTTAACCCTCAGAATCCACAGTGGTTTGTTATAGTGCTTTGTACAGATCATGTAGCACTTAGGACTCTCCACACTGCGGCATACATACATACACAAAGCTCAATAGAGCTACTATAGAAATCTAGCTTTCAGAGGAGACATCAGTGAGCTTGGTGTTCATAATGGAGATTTTAGGGCTACAATATTGCAACATGTGATATTGTCAAGAGCATCTAGAGAAAGTCAAAGAATATAGATAGAGAGGAGAATAATAGTGGCTACCATCTCTCTAACGGTGACGCACATGGCTCACTTTGCAAAAAAAGACAGGAAAATAAATCGCCAGCATAATAGAGTAATCTCTCCAAAGGCATATAATCGACATCACTGACTGCTGTGGACAAGGGTATGATAATGGAAGTAATATGTCAGGAAAAGATAAAGGTGTGCAAGCCCAAATGATCCAAGTAAATCCTGAGGACATGTTTTACTTCACATTTGCATACACTCAATCTAGTAGGTGTACATGCTGTCCATCAACAAATTTTGGATGTGTCAATCGCCTCGACACACCCTTTAGTGCGAGTCCAGGCTGGTGGTCTGTGTTTAAGGCAAAAACGGGATTGTCCCTACATTGCCTAAGTGATACAGGATGGAGTGCAGGTATTGACGTGGTAAGACCTATTGCTCACCACCTCCCCAGTGTGATTGAAGCACTTGATTGCATAATAGCCTGCAAATGATCCAACAAGGCCTTATCAGATGTGTGAGGACTGACTATTTAATTTCATCATTCACAGCAGTATATTATTATTAACATCTTTAAGCATGAGCCCTATTTTCTGAAAATCTGCCTACAAATACATACCTAAGTAAATGGAAGATTGCTCCACTTCTACAAGGTCCATTTGCATGTTCTTGGTATCTAGGGACAGCTATGGATCGTATTCCCAGTGCCAGAAATATTGTGTCTGTTACTAGGCTTGAGTAAATTGTAATGAATCAAAGGAGAATATCAATTATATATTTTTTTCTTCCCCCCCCCCCCCCCCCCCCATCTTTGATGGTGAATAACACAATGCTAAAATGTACCAGACATGAAAAATGTCCACTGAGCTCATTCGGCACCTTCTTGAGATCACGTGCACAAAAAATCTAAGCAAATTAATAAAGGGAAGATGATTAAACAGAAGGTTTTGTAGATACAGTACTGAATTCTGCCATCCGGACACATGCCATTGAAATATGATTATATAATATAGAATATGAGGCCTATAAATTACCTTATTATGGCCAAGTCGCACATCTATGGATCGGGCCAAATCTCCCCTTTCAATGGCAGAGTTAAATCTGGATTTAGTATCACCAGGCGTGATTCACAAACCGTGAATGAAATCTACTGTAAGTACAGTTACTTTTTTAGAATGTAAATTTCTCTGCCATTTTTCATCAGATTGCAAAACCGTTTTTTGCTAGACGTTCACAGAAAGGTAGAGAAACAAACTCTGTTCTGTTTTATGGCAATAACGTTCAGGTTTGTGGGAGATAATGAGGTGTATTTCTATTATTGGGGTTAACTTGTGGAACAATGCTGATATACAGTTAAGAATGAGTAATTCGCTTTTGGTTTTTAAGAAAATGGTTTTTAAAGCTATTTTTGAAAACTACAAGGGTGAATACTGTTTTTTTTGCTATTTTCTTTTAGAATACTGTTTTGGAGTCTTAATTTTTGTTAAGAATATAGGACAGGCATATTTATGCTTCAGTCTGTACCTTTTCAGTCACTGTAAAATCAAATATTGTTAAATGATGGTGTATATTGTATTGTGTGAGATGATGACTGAATAAACTACTACTACTACTACTACTACTACTACTACTACTACTACTACTACTACTACTACTAGATAATCCCTAAAAATAAGAGAAATTCAAAAGTAAATCCAGAAGTCAGATGATGACAGGGGCTGTCATGAGCTGGGTACTGTAGTTAAAAAAAAATCGAAAGCCCATCGAAAGAGTCGGGGCTGCATCTTTCGAGGATCATCCAATGCACCATTCAAAAGTTGAATTTGCCTCCTTTCGATCGCCACCACACTCAACCAGCTGCATGCTTCGGGTCCCAAGTTACATGGCGATATATCCGGCGAGCGTCATTTGACAGGGCGCTCCGTCAAATGACCACTTCCGGTCTAGAACTGACCAATCACCGCTTAACGCGAAAATTATTGATCACCATTGTAGCCAGTGATGCAGTCGTAATATGGGAACTGCCCAAACGCCACGTGCACGCGCATACATGTTCCCTCGGTTGCGCACAGAACAGATGATTATTATGCATAAATGTTTTAAATGTAATTGTAGTTACAATTTCTTTAATTGAATTAACTTAAACTAGATAAGGAAATACAAACTAAATTAACAATGTAACTTATAGTTAGTTTACAGAAGGACAGTTTCCTTCAGAGACTGAAGCACAACTTAATGTCTCATCCTTCCAGTCGGGACCACAGATCAAGCAACCCCCCACCAATGGACCTATCTCAAACCCTGCCCTCTTTTCTTGATCCTCCAATCACAACTGTTGTTTGTCCGAGGTAAGCGACAGTTGTGATTGGAGGATCAAGAAAAGAGGGCAGGGTTTGAGATAGGTCTATTGGTACAGGGCTTGTATTTTGGTTTGGCTCTTCTCGTTGTTATGCTATCGGTATCCTATTATTATGCAAAGTCTAGGTGATAAGTGCCGGCCGGGTACTTGCCGCACGGCGCGACGAGTCCAGTGACAATTGTGAACGCATTTTTGTGTGCACGCCAGGGGCGTTTTTAGGGTTAGAAAACATTGGGGGCTTTTTTTTTTTTTAAACACAGAAATACGCAATTTTAGAGTAATTAGAGATGAATACTGAATAACTAGAATCATTAGAGGTTCTCAAAGTGAGGTCCAGGTCCATGAGAGGGATCTGGGCAGTCCCCATAGAAAATTCAAAGTTAACAGGACCAAATCATCAGTTTCTTATTTATTTATTTAACCTTTATTTAGCCAGATAAAACATTGATCTGGTCCAAGAAGCCCCAACAGGAGTACAAATATACATATATACACATATATATACATATATATATATAATATATATATACATATACTGTACATACATACACACATATACACCAATAACAAAATAAAAACACAGTTAAGAATCATACACATAAGCAAATAAACAAACAAACAAACAAACAAACAAACATATGTACAGCCTATGTACAAAAGAAATAAACAGTTCATCTCTAGTCTTTACAGTTTTCTTCAATTGCATAAACACTCAAATCAAAAGTATTACACAATTATCAAAACCTTACACGCAAGGAGCAAAATATAGGCCCAGATTTGCACCCCTACAATGTCAGCATCAAACTTTTTGCAAAACAATACACACAGTGATTTGCAAAACACTAAACACACTTGCATTACATTAGACACAGAATGTCAAATTACCACACATATGAGCCAATTGGTTAAACACAGCCATCAGATGCACAAAGCATTGCTTAATTGTAGATACACCAATCAGTACGTTTAAGCACTATAAAAATGCAGCAGGTGAGTTCACCTGTCTTCAACCAAAATGGAAGGAGAGTGAAGTACTGTACACAGAGAACGTGAAAATATACAATACATTCACCAAACACTACACAAGACAACCAATGATGCAGACTGATGAAAATATACATTTTCTCCCATTTTCCCAAATTAGTCAACATGGAGAATCACAACAAAAAATTATCTTGCCAGATCCAGCTAGGCAAAGAGATAATGTCTAGTATTTTCTGTTTACATTTTTTTAATTCTTTTTTGTTTTACTGTAATTTTAACCTGTACTGGATACAGTATTTTATGTTTGTCTGATATTTGCTGAGCTTACAGTGTTATGCACATAGTAGCATGAAAACTGGGACATGTATTGTTGTGATTCTCCATGTTGAAATGTTGACTGATTTGGTTATATAGAGAGAACATTTATATTTTCATCAGTCTGCATCATTGATTTGGGTATATGTAGATAAATAAATTATATTTTCATCACAGCATTGGTCTTGTGTAGTGTTTGGTGAATTTATTGTATATTTGCACATTCTCTGCGTACTTCACTACAGTACTCTAATCACTGAGAAGTAGAATTGCTAAATGTGTTTTAGGTTAAGCACAGCAGTGTGTGTAACTGGTTCAAACAGAATTAAGTCATATGAAACGTGTGTTTCATATGGTAACAAAATGTAGTTTTTATAAATTAGTGTATGGTTTTGACAAGTGTTTAATTTAGCAAAGGATCTGATGTGTTCTGATAATTGTGTGTGTGGTTGTGCTAATTGTGTGTTTTGAAACACCGGGCCCCGTTTTCAAAATCATGCTTAGGCAATCGAAAAAAAAATGTATTGTGTGTTTCATTATATACATATGTTTCAGTCTTCTCATAAAAAAAAGATTCGATTTTTGGGTCTTTTCCTGCCTTTGGTCCGCTTTGCATTCACATCTCAAATGAACCACAGCAGGGTTCACTTGCAAGAGTGAATGAGCTTTCACACCACCCCAAACCAACCGGACTATCCGAGGAAATGAACCAGGGTTTGATTAAAGCTTATTATAGGACACTGGACATGGGTATGGATGGCTCCAGGTGCTGCTGCGTTAAAGTGCACATCTTCAATATCTGTACTATTTAAAAGCACAGTGCAGGACACACTCAAAGGTTATCGCACCTCAAAGATGGCAGTGGACATGTATGACAGGACAAAGGCCATATGTAATGGCCTTTGGATTGAGGAACATACTACCAGCCAAAGGAGGAAGCAGAAAAGGATGGACGAGTATGTAGTTGAGTCATCTTGTGGCACAAGCTCAGACCTCAGCTCAGGAGATCAGCTGAGACAGAGACTGTTCTATCCAGTCGTCGACAGAATGCTGCAAGAGCTTGAGAGCAGGTTCTCATGAGTTGGATAACAACTTATGAGAGGCATACAGGCATGTTATCCAGCCTCAGACCAGTTTCTCTCAGTGGAATTGCTGCAACCCCTCGCCACACATTACAATATCCAACTATTGCGGAGATCACAGTTGCAAAGTGTTTCCTGGTCAGGACAGGCAGAGATGCAGTCCCTACTATCCAAAGTGTCTTTTCCCTCCTGGATGATAATAATAATAATAATAATAATAATAATAATAATAATAATAATAATAATAATAATAATAATAATAATAATAATAATAATAATAATAATAATGCATTTGATTTATAAGGCGCCTTTCAGGACACTAAAAAAAAAAGTCCAGGGCTAGGAGAAAAACATCCGGGGCTAAAGCCCCGGAAGCCCAGGGCTAACGACGCCACTGGTGCACGCGTGCACATCCGCGCGCACTTCTGCCTCAGTGATCTACTACAACGGCGTGTAACCGCGTGTGTGCACGACTGCATCGCTAATTGTAGCCAACAAGTGTCCGCTCCGAAAGAGACTGCAGCCGAGCGGAGAGTGGGGGAAGGTGGGGAAAGTTGACAACGAAGTCCGTTGTTGTCAGAACGAATTCAGAATGAATCGAAGTGGATCGCCATTTTGGATTTTCACGCTGTATTTTTCCGGTACGCGGTTTACAAAAACCTTTCTCAAGCAGATTTGTATCAAATTTGGACCTGTACTACATAAGACGTCAGGCTATGGAACTGCTGTGTTTTCCAGCTCATACCTCTATGCTGGAACTTAAAAACAGGAATCTGGCAACAAGTCAACAAAAAAGTAAGGAAAGATATTTTATTTCAGTGTGTTCAAACCTCTGTTTCTCTAATACATTAGCACTCAACGTGATTATTCTTTATTGACTTAAGTCATCTTGTAGAAATGTGTTAACAAAATATTCCAAGGACCTATCTGAAGATTTGGAAAATGATCCGTCTGAAAAGGATATACAGTGCCACATTCTCAGCAGGAGTTGCTCAACAGGTTTACAGTATGGTGACATTTGCATTGCACTTTATCAGTAACTGTGGCAGGAGGAGAGAGATCCTTCAGTAAACTGAAAATAATAGGCTCAAGAACCTGGCAATACTTGCCATTGAGTGTGAACTGGCTTTAAATGAAAGACATCATGAAGGACTTTGCATCCAGAAAGACAAGGAATATGGCTGTATATTGGTCTCGCTATACTTGCTTTTAAATACACGCTGGCATGTGCAAGAGGGAAATGAATGCTTACGCATCCAAAAGATACAATAAAGTGCATCAACAGTGGGGACAGGTTGGATGTGACATGTGACAGGCTAAACGCTAAAACTCCAAATGTAAAGCTGCAAAAACAGGTCAGATCTCAACATATAACCTTGTTGAGTGTCACCATGTTTTTACATTGCAAATCTTCACGAGGAAAATGTTCTTGTAATGTAATATAATGCTGTGTCGACGAGGGAGGATTCTGCCCTGATCTGCCCCTAGTGGTTAGACTTTTCAATCCTCCAGGTACATGCAAAATATGCAGGCAAGTATGTTATGGATCAAGGTAAGAATGTTGAGTCCAATAGTAGAAGGCAAGAAGGAGGCGGAGATGGTGTTGCTCTTCTCAAAATATGGTGTTTCTTTTATTTTTAGAAACATGTAGAGCGATAATATATACAGCAAGAAAACATAAAGATAGCCAGGCTACAACTGAGACTAATAAGGAAGGATAACGACTTCTCAACCGTGAGAATAAAATAACAAAACTAAATAATAACACCGGGCCAGATATCCCACTTCTGCCCGTGGACGACTGCTCCCAGTAACACTGTTGAAGAGCCGACAAGGAGAGGAGAACAGAGGATTACTATAAAGGACAATAACACCCAGCAGACATCAATCAGTAATCAGTGACACAACACACACGTGACAACAATCAGAGAATAGAGTAGGGCTTCCATTCCTGTGAGAGGATAGAAAGCCCAAACGTTACACAAGTATGTGACATACTGTATGTGTCTACTCATACACACACGGTTAAAAGCCTGTATACAGCACTGTTTGCATGCTTGCTCTGCTTGCTTCCTTGTCTCACAGGATTGGTGGGTGGAGCTGGCAGAGCAGAGCTGGGGAGGGTCATCAGGGCAATTGGGGCACACCTGGGCCCTGTTTCTTGTACCTGGATAACTGAGTTAGCCGGATAACTTTAACTGGATAACTGGGTTAGCCGGACTTTCCGGTTTCATGTACGTGGATTTTCCAAATCACCATGACAACATATCCAAAAGTTTGAGCCTGGTCGAAAGCAGAGTTCAAGTTCAACTTAGCCTGAACCATCGCCACGCCCCCGCAAAGAAGTGACGGCCCGTTTCCTGAAACTATTCCCACAGTCTACGATCTGCATTATACCATTCTGAATTACGTTCTTGTGCTCCATTCTTCCAGAGGGGGCTTTTGAAATGTAAAATAGACCCAAAATGCTGATACTAAATTCACTTTGTCCTAAATAATGCACGTTATATATACCGTGGCGACGGTGGCGCTCGCTCGTGCGATGTACACATTATGTGGTTATTTTAATTGTAACTGGGATTAAGATGTCTGATGAGATGCGCTGTTTGACGGATTTGAGAAATTGAATGAGCCGTTGACGTCACATTAATGAATGAGGATAAAGAGATAAACTTCATTCATAACAAAGGATATTCTAAACACGGGTCTCTCGTTCATTAATGTATAAACAATGAATTTATCCCATCTGGCACAGTGGTCCAGCGGTAGTGCTCAAGCCTGCCAACCCAGCGACCTGGGTTCAAAACCCGGTCTTTCCAATATGATTTTTTTGAATATAATATGAATGATTATACGCCAAAGTAGCCTGGTTTTAAGTTAAAATATTATAAATCTACATGCATTGAGGATGTCATTCTTTATATAGCTCTCAACGTGCACCAAATTGAATTATTCCTATATTGCAAAAAGAAGGAGACGACTAGGGTCTTGAACCCCGGTCGTCTGTGTGAAAGTCAAAAGAACAACCCGTTAGACCACATTGGAGGTAAGTTAAAGATTGACTATACATCAATCAATGGGTAAGAGAGCCGTATCGTAATTCTGTATAACAGTTAACTAATTATTTTCGCTAGCAAGATCTCATTTGATTATTCAATCCAGCAGGCAAGTTTAAAGAAATATAATCTGATTGATTGAGGTAATGAGGGACTTAAAATTAGCCTATAGATAACGCATTTAACTTGTCGGCGAGGCGATTGAGCCGTACTGCAATATGTTAATAAAGTTTTAAATCAATTAATCAATCAATGCCGCTAGAGAATCAGGATTTCTGCGATCGACACCTGCTGTCTTCTCAGCTGAGGCGGGCGCGCGCACTGATCCTGAGAATCAAGTCTGGCTTGAGTTAACGAGACTGAATCCACCTTCTTGGAACAGGAAAATCCCGGCTTCAAACATCGGGTTAACTGAAGCTGGATAATGACATCTTGATCGACTTAGTTGAACCACGTACAAGAAACAGGGCCCAGGCCGGTGTCTCCCAGGCCTTTATACAAGAAGGCTTCCTTTGGTCTTGGCTCCCTTTCTCCACCTGTTTTGGTTACTTTGTTTGTTTAGAAGCCTGCTTTTGTTTTTACACTTCCTACATTCATGCTGCACATACACTCTCATCCATGCACTGCTTACACACTGATACTCATCCATATTGGCTGACATTTTGTTATTTTTTATTTAAATATTTAAATTTAAATAAATTATTTTAGTTATTTTTTAAATTGTGCCTGTGTCTCCCCTTCTTGTTACAAGCTTGAGCCAGCTCGTAACACAAGACCCTAAGAGGCAAAGATGAAGCCTTAAAGAAACATGCCAACATTTTGGGAAATTAGCTTACCGTCTTCTCCAGAGAGAGACAATTAGAGATACCAGTTTCCTCTCTGTGCGTTCAGTAGATGCCTAGCTTAGCACACTGAATGGAAGTGGACATGACCGGTTAGACTAGGCATTGTCCAACTAACACCTCTCCCGAAGGCTAACTGGTCATGTCCACTTTCATTCATTGTGCAGCCAAATAGCTTTCTATCTTCTTGTCTCTCTCTGGAGAAGACGATAAGCTAATTTCCCAAAATGTTGGCGTGTTCCTTTAAGCCTTAAGAAATGTGTGGCACATCTTTGTTGACCTTGGTGTGTGTAAGTGTGTCAAAGAGTTCGATGTGTGTGTGTGTGTGTATATGTATGTGTCTTCCTCAGCCTATGTGTGTGTGTGTGTGTGTATATGTATGTGTCTTCCTCAGCCTATGTAGCCCCCCTCACTGAATAAGTCTCTGTTTAAATGTATGTGTTTATGTAGGAGAGAGAGAAAGAGGGCACACACATGCGTCAGAGTTTCTGCTAGAAAGAAATTGGTCCACGTGTCCGGGAAGATTTCAATGTCCCGGACAAATGAGAGAAATTCCGGTCAAATATTATTATGTTTTGATGAAGGAGTGTTTGGGTCCATGTAGGACAACTCAGTTAGCTACTGTCGTATAATCCTATACAAATCTAAGGTTAATTGCAGCACAAGGAGGTCGCTAACTGGAAGGAGGAAAAAGATCATAAGTGATAGAATTTGGTCTCCTCATCTGACTTCCAATATAGCCAGTAAGGAATAAACGTGCAGTCCAGACGGGAGAGTTCGAATTCAAACTCATGTATTTATTTGCCTCGGCGGCCCAGAGTGAATTAAAATGTTGCTTTTCACATACAAGGATTATCAGAATACATTAACATGTCTGTTTTGTACAAAGGATCAACAAGGTTTGCATCTCAAAACCCCAACATGTACATACAACAGTCATTGTTAACATCAATGAAAATAGAGAATTTACTGTAAGCCCTTTTCATATGAGTAAGCCTGGTTTCTAAGATAAGTATCTTTACATTCTATTCTAACCAACCATGGGGCCATCCAGCTTACTTACATGAAAATCAGCCGACAGCATTCTCTGGGTTGGGAGCGGGGAGCCGCAGACCTGGGGGCAGTCTGGGCTCCTGAATTAACACTGTTTTGCTCTTAAATACTATAATTTCCCACCAATAGTAGCACATTTTAATAATACGTTTGGTCCAATCCGGTTGGTTCTTCTGTGGGGGTTGGTGTCAATGGCCCCCTCCTCTGGGCTGTGGCGACGTGATTGGACAGAGAGGGGGGGGCCTGCCTGTGGCCCCCGTCGGTGTCTCCTCTGAATGCATCAACATTCCTTCGTATAACTGTGATAACTATACCAGGATTCTTAATTCTAAATATCTATATAGATGTTTTTATTGATTTCTTTATTAGAGTTGTCAATCCAATCAAAGCCAATCAAGTATCATGCTTTTTCATTTAACTTTGAAACATGTCCTTATTGATTAATGATCTTTAGTCCTGTCTTATACTATCAGAGCCAGTTATCTGGTCTCTGCTGTCGCTGCTGAAATCTGCTAACAGTTGAGTGTGACTTTTCAGTTCCTTTGTTCTAGTGTTGCTGTTATCTGATGCAACTGTCTCTAGAATCGTTCCTCATTTAGCCCTGCAACCCACTCTCCTGCTAAAAAGTATACAAGGCATAATATTATGGTTTTACTCTTGGCTTACCTTTTGATACTAAACAGTTGATTAATAGATAACTTTGTTTGTGAATTAGTGTCCACGACTAATCATCCTGTAAGTATATTCTGCTCTTCAACAAGTCTAAGCTGGTCTGCCCTGTGTTCAACCCAGCTGTCTCTGTAACACCAGTATCAGCTCCTTACTTTAGCACTGAAAATCCATTCTGCTGTTGAAAGGTACACCTGGCTTTTACATTATGGTTCTCTAATTATTCACACATATTAATTATGAAATTCAATGTAAAATATCACCACACTACAACGTCCATATCAATAGTCTATGAACATTAGACAAAGTGGGCGACGTGTTGTATGCACAATTTGGAAATTCACTAACACAAACTATTGTTTTTTTTTATCTTTTAGATAACGCTATGGTAGCTGTATTTCCATGGTAAGGTTACTATCCATATAATCTTGTTACTCTCTCATGCTGCAGCTTCCACTGCTTGTTTGTTTGCCTGTTGCTCACACAGACACACATGCACACACACACATGCCTCATGGGGTTTCAGAGAGAGACTTGAGTGAGATTTCTGTTTCAGTGACAAAAACAAGCACTTTTACTGTATGTACTGTTACTTGGTAACCAAATACAAATAAGGGAATTATTTCCACAGGACAGGGCTAATTTACTAGACCTTTTCAGGCGCCCAGTCATTATTGTGGGCGGGCCTGCCTACACATGACAAATTGTTGAGTGCTTAACATCTGAACAGAAATAAATTTACCTGAAACACTGCTGATGTTGGTAATTTATTTGAAATTAATTATACAGAGCCCCCTCTTGATTATGTGCACACTGTGAGGCATGTTTACCTTTCAGCCTTTCTCTCATAGTGTTGTTTTTGAAGCATTTCAATCCATTCCAATACCAGGAAATCCACTGGAGAGGATAAACTGGATTTCTTCCCCCCCATACGTTAGCCGTTCCATTCATTACAGAGCAAATAGCACATTTAATCTTTCTATGTCAACATGTATAGGTTTCTTGTTTATAAACATACCATGTTTGAGCCAATCAGCAATACCCACTGAATCACATGACTGCGTTGCCTCCTACCTGCTTGAGCCGCTGTGAAAAAAACAGGACTCTGTGGATAAACCATGGCATGGTACATCGACCATATCATTTAGTCGATTTGCATATTTATGACCAACGCATCATATTGTTACTTACAGTATGTGCTGTCTTTGCAGTGGAAATGGCAGACGTTCAAAGTCATAACATGCATAACATGTCTTCTAACTAGTGCACAATGAATGCATCACGTTCAAAATATAAATAACCTCTCTTAACTCATTCTGTGCCAACCACATAATATTATGTGTTTGCTCGCCAACCGTTGAGCGCCAAACACGTAATATTACGTTTTTAGATAGTTTTTTCTTTTATAAATTCTGGTGTTATAGTTTTATACTACTTGGGGTAACAGTTCAATTATCTTTCCTCTGTTGTATCTATTCTCATCCCCAGGTCCCCCGTGTATATGTTTGTATTGGGTACTCTTCCACATTGATTTTGTCTTGTATCTTTCCTTGGATCACTGTGTCCCTTCATGCCCCTTTGTCGTTCTTCATAGTTTATCTGCTTTGAATTGGTTCAGGTCCCCTCTTTTCCTCCTCCCGTTCTCCTCTCCTCGTTCTCGTCTCTCGGTTCTGGTCAGTGGCGGCCCGTACATTCTTCTCTATGGGGGGCGCTATACCAAACATTTTGCAAACATGTACCACGCATTGGCGAATATTTAATTAGGTACAACTATCACCATTGCCATCAATCAATATATGATCAGTCAGTCAAATGCAGCCAATATGCCCTACACAATCAGAGAGAGAGTGAGAGAGAGAGAGAGAGAGAGAGAGAGAGAGAGAGAGAGAGAGCGAGCGAGCGAGAGAGAGAGAGAGAGATATCGCAACGCTACCTTGTTGTTAAGTTGGCAGCAGGCAGAAGGGCTTGATAAAGTATATCCACTCCACTGTCCAGACTGTGTTGATGTCCATTGTCCATGCATGTCCACACTGCATCCATATATAGCTTGTTGTTAGCCAACAAGTACTGTGTGAGTGAAGAGCTGTGTCTTTGTCCATTTCCGCGTCGAACAGCCTGCAAACTACCTGGCGTTCCTATCGCCATGCTCTAACCTTAACCAACTTTGAAAGAGTGCCTAAGCTTAACCGTCGAAAGAACTTGCCGTCACGCTCTAAGACAAATAGCTGCATCACAACAACACAACAGCATAGAGACTAGTATCTACTGTAACTAACCAGAAACTGCCGTCGGCCAATCAGAGAGCGTCTCCGAGAAATGCGGCTACGGAAATTATAGACGCTGCTGCTTAGACCGCTTCAAAACGCGCCTGTGTTCCATCATATTTATGTACTACGGTAACGGAACGTATTCTCTATCAGACAGTGAGTCACTTCCTGTTCAGGAAAACGATTATTTATATTTGATATATTAACGTTATATTGTGCATTGGAAACACAAACATACTTAAAATGAGTAAATATTATTCATTTTAAACATGTTTATATTATTTATAGGGCTATAAAACAAAAAACTAAAAAAAAATATTTCTTATTCTTCTCTCTTTTAACCAGGGTTAACCAGGGGGGGGGGGCGGCGCCCGAGCGCCCCTAGTGGCCAGCCGCCACTGGTTCTGGTCCACCTGCGCGCCCTCTCCATCCTCTGTGTCAGCGTAGGCCTAGGCCGTAGGCCTCTCTCCTTCCCCTCCCGGTACCTTCCATCCTCTCCACGCCATGTCCCTCGCCACCTCCTGCATGTTGTCGGGACCTGGTTCCTTTCTTTTTCTGATTATTTTTTTATTTCTACATAGCTCCGACGCTTCATTGCCACCTCCATTGTATTTTTCAGTGTTACATTGTATGCTCCGCATTGCTCCTAATCCAATCTGCGTGGTGGCCTGGTTAGCCTCTATGTTAGCTTGTAAGCTAGTTTGTATGTTAGCCTGTAGCTTCTCTGCATTGACATTCAGCGTCCCGCTAGCTTGTTCTACCTGTTGCATCATTGCCTCGTGTTGAGTCTTTTCCATCTGTGTATTTACTTCATCTGGGGTTGCTTTTCTTTCATTTGTCCTCGTGTTCATTCTTCCTTCTTTCTTTTGTCCTCGAATCTTCACTTTTTATTTCGTTTTGAATTGTTTTACTTCCTTTTTTTGATATTCATTGACCGGGAGCTATTTCATGTGGCTGCTCACCAGAACGTCGCAAACTGGAAGTCCGGCTGTAGTTTTTGTTGTGGAATATTGAAATGAGCCAAACAGTGGAGCTGTAGAGATTTAGACAAGTCAATTTGTATATATAAAAATATAGAACATACTTTATTTCTGTTTCCATGGCCATGGCCATGGCCATCAGTGTATCATCAGAGACACACGTCTGACCAGAAAGTGAGAAAGAGGTCTGGTCAGACTTAACACATTGGGGGCCAGACCCGAGATATCCCAGGTTAACTCACCAGCGGTTGAGCGCCAGACCCTATTATTTCTCGGGTTTTGATCCTTTGATATTTTTCCCCTTTCTAAATCATCATCCAGATTATTCTAGCCGTCCCTGGGTTGTTTGTCTATGTTTGAATTGCAATGCCGATTGACTATCACCAGGTGGCAGTATCGTCTGTGTCTGAACTGGAATGGCTTGGTGTTGATACATGGCATCCTTTTTTAAACATTTTGTAGGGGCCCCTCCTCCTGCTTGAACAGAGATTCACATTGATCGCCTCGAAATTCCGTTGCCTAAGCGTATTTTACCATCGAAACGTGTATAGACATATACACTGGTAATCGCGATGGCGATACAATCACTTGGAATTATTCTTTTTGGAATACCTTCTGGCTAAGGTAAGGTATATTCTATGTCTATTTTACCGAATCTGAAACGTGTTTTTTCTAACGATCACAGTTCTGTGTTTCACCGGACGTAAAACATGCTCTGCAAACACGATCACAGTTTTGAGTTAAAACGACCCCCCCCCCTTGATGATTTTGTGAAGGTACATATATACATGTTATATACCTTTGATTTGGGAATATTTGGGGGTTCAGGGAATCAACCAGAACGATTCGTGCTCATAGGGAGGTGTAGTGGTTACGTCATTTTAGTTTTTTTGTGTTCCACCCTCTGTCCAACGCAATGTATTTCGCCATTGCTCATTTCTAAATCGTCTTCTTTAAAACAAATAAAGCATGGACATTTGTATGGTGTACCTTTCTGTGCGTATTCATCCACAATCTATAGCTCAACATGAAAATATTTGCAATTAACACTTTGATCGCCATTAAATTCATAATTTACCATCCCTAGCCAGCTCTATTTGTCTATGGAGAAGTTCCCCTTCTTTGCAGGGCTATAACTTTTTAAATTCTATTGCTAAATTGACATTATTATGGCCCATTCAATGTCCTATATCTATTGTTCAGTGTGTAGCAACGTTATACTTTTTCATTCACATATTCATACTAAAATATGGTCTAAAGTATAAGTATGTTTTTATCGTTTTCTGCAGCTTTCTCCAGAACTTGATTTATAGCCCCAAATGCATTATATTGATGATCAAATACAGTTTGGTAGCGATCGGTGCCAGATAAAAAATTTCAACTGGAGGTACTTCTAGAAGTTACTACGTATCATCTGATGTTGACCGGATGGGCGGTTCATTCATCTAGTGTGGGTCATATGATCATCAGAGCAGTTTATATGGAACACGTTAGAAGATAACGCTGAAACTCACCGTGGCTTCCTCGCACCGTTGGGGGATGAGCGTGGAACAGAATTTTTTCTATTATGGGATGGAGAAATACCGGATCCATTTCCAGGTTGTATAATAGTATATACGTCCAAATCATGTTGTTTATTGAGTTAGGGTGAGCGATCGATTATCCAGTGTGTCAAGATGGAGTCCCGGGAGCTATAGAGAGTGGTCGGACCGAATTTGGATGAGCACCAGTTTCCTGTTTCCGGTTTGCTGTTTGGGCGATCTGCCGATCGGCCACCAGATGGCGCTCTTGAACCGTTAGAGAGTTGAGTGGAGATCAGCAGTATATCTCAGGTCCCCGGAGGAGAAATATGATTTCGATCACAGATTTTTGAAATATTGATATCAAAGACGAGTTACGGCGTCTTCGGCAGAATGAGCATGGCGGGAAAAGACGAGTTCCAGCGTTTTCGGCGATTAAAGTGTTAATCGTAAAGGTAGAAAAATAACAACGTTTATGTTTTCGTTCACTGAGGAACTACACTCACTTTGGCGCTGCTGACTGACGTTACCACAGCGTAGACTCCTGGGCCCTCATTTATCAATAACGCGTAGATAGTGTTCTATTTTCGTTCCTACGTGAGGAATTTAGAATGTCTCTACGCACAGAAAAATCTGGATTTATCAACCATGCGTGCACAGGTTGTACGCACACTCCTTGTTGATAAATACCATTGTTCTTACCGTCTATGCTCGTGCATGATTATCCATATATGGTAATGAAACACCCCCATGGGATGTGAAATAATGGACTAAGCCGAGCAAACTATGAGAAACTTCAGAGATTGAGCGAGATTGATCACGGAGGTCCGTCTAACCAACTAATTTAACACACTGTATAACCAATACGACACAACGCGTGTTATGGGAGAAATACGCGACAGGCGTCCTGACGGACTTGTACACGGTGATGTCGGATATCAACGACTCCCTAAATACCATTGCTGCAATGCTGCCTGGGCAGCACAAAATACTAATAAAGACCGTTAACCACTGTTTGGCGTTGGTGTCTGTCACGTACGTGGGTTGTTCATTATCATTATTGCCATATTTTTAACACCATGTAAACATCAGGTTAGTATATGTAATATGTGTTATTTTGTTTGTGTGTTTCAAGTTTCTTTAATAGTTGTCATACAGAAGTACAGAATACTTTTATACAAAATGCTTCTTACTGTTTCGCTCCAGAGACTGTGTTAGACAAGATAGTATGAAATAAAATAGTATAGCATGTAAAATAGAAGTAAAAATAGAGGTCACAGTGTTCAGTATAGACATATGTACAATGTTCGATGCAGAATAGAAGTAACTGAGTTACCATACAATATACAATATACTATGCAATGTACTAATATACAATACTATATAGTGCAGAGCAGAAATGGGATGAGGTACAATTTAGGTACAATTTACAGTAAGGTGTGCGAGTTGTAGTGCAAATCCTTTACCAATAAATATAAAGTGTAAAGTGTGTTTAGGTGTTCTAAAGTGTGTAAAGTGGGTGCTGCAGTGAGTTGCCCGTTTAAAGTGAGTGTGTGCGTGTGTATGTGTGTGCTGTGTGCATTTGATGGTTGCTGCATAGTGTTTATTGTTCGTTGAGCAGCCTGATGGCCTGGGGATAGAAGCTCCTTCTGAGTCTTTCTGTGCTCGCCTTAAGACTCCGGTATCGCTTGCCTGACCGCAGCAGTTCAAAGAGGCAGTTGTTCGGGTGGCTGGAGTCCTTGATGATTCTCTTAGCCTTCCCCCTGCACCGCTTGTTGTAAATGTTCTGGAGGGTGGGAAGCCCCCCTCCAATTGTGCGTTCGGCTGAACGTGTCACTCTTTGTAGTCTGCTACGGTCTTGTGCAGTGCTATTCCCAAACCAGGAGGTGATGTTGCCAGTCAGGATGCTTTCGATTGTACATGAGTAGAAGTTCCTAAGGATCTTCTGACTGACTTGGAACTTCCTTAGGCGCCTGAGGAAGTAGAGGCGTTGTCGTTCTTCCTTCTTCACAACACTGTCAATGTGTGTGGTCCATGTCAAGTCCTCGGATATGTGGGCTCCGAGGTACTTGAAACTGTTCACTCTCTCAACCGGTGCCCCGTCGATGCTGAGGGGGCTGTAGTCCTTGACCCCCGACCTCCTGAAGTCCACAATCATCTCTTTTGTTTTGCTGATGTTCAGGGAGAGGCAGTTCTCCTGACACCACTGTGACAGATTCTCTACCTCTTCCAGGTAGGCCCTCTCGTCGTTGGCAGAGATCAGGCCCACCACTACTGTGTCATCAGCAAATTTGATGATTGTGTTGTTGTTCCGCTGTGCCACGTGTGATGTGTGTCATCTCCTAAACCCTTTTTTCTTTCTCCCCTTCCCAGATGCCACTCGTTTCACTGATTGGGCTGATTGCACCTGCTGATTGCGCCTGCAGGCAGTCAGTCTGAGATGAGTTATTATTAACACAATGGCGCCCAAGCACGGATATATCCGGCTTTCCATGCTTAATGGACCGAAGGACGGATATATCCGTGGCAAGTTGTTTTGGCTTTTATCCCATTTTAATAACCTATTCAAGGTCGCCGAGCTGCACTGCAGATGTACCCTACTCTTTGAATTCGAGAAAGTGCATTACCGGCCAGATCCTCTTAGGGGCGCTATCGCGATAATGCAGTGTTCCCTGTGGCCGAAGTTGTCTTTATTTATTTTTTTATCTCTAATGTCGTTTTCTACTCACCTGAAGCGATAGCTATTGTCTGTTGCACGGAATACGTTTTGGATCGTGGATTTCACTATGCAATAAGGGGATTTATCATCAGCCAATGGACACATCGATCTACCAGATGGCGATCGATAACAGAGAAATGCTCAGGGGGATCCAACCGGCTCATGGTAAGATCTTTTTCACATAAATTACAGCCCAATCGGGCCTTGTTATGATATGATACGATACGATCAGCGTATGTGGCTACTTAGACGAACACGGTTATTGGTAATCAATAATAAGAAACAACGTCCCCCGCCCCCCCCCCCCCCCTTTCATGCATACATGCTTGAGGATCGTGCCGATCATATGCAGTTTGAGTTTTAACTGTAGCTTATGTATAACGGAAATGCCATTGGATATAACGTTAGTAGCTATTAGCCCTGTATCTAGCCTTCCAGGAAATATACTAGACCAAATGCCGTATAACGCTTATATTCACGGCGCTATCAAATGAGAACGTATTGATGAAATTAATTTTTCTTTAAGCCATTTTGAAGGGACGGTTTATGGACTCAATTGACAATGAGAATGGACAGATAGCAATACTATAAAGTATAGATTTAGCTCTACAAACAGCCCCAAGTCTGTTTACAAATGCTGGTCGTCTCTAGTGATATTAGATTCATCCCAGTGGCCGCCAATGTGTTAACACTTTCTCCGCCAAGGACGCCTAAACTCGTCATTCTGCCAATGACGCCGTAACACGTCATTGAGATCAATATTTCAAAAATCTGTGATCGCAATCATATTTCTCCCCCGGAGACTTGAGATCTACTGTTGATCCCCTCTCAACTCTCCAACGGTTCAAGAGCGCCATCTGGTGGCCGATCGGCGGATTGCCCAAACCGGAAACCGGAAACAGAAACTGGTGCTCATCCAAATTCGGTCCGATCACTCGCTATAGGTCCCGGGACTCAAGCGCGACACAATGGATAGTGTTCCGTTACCAATAACTCGATAAACAACATGATTTGGACGTATATACTATTATACAACCTGGAAATGGATCGCATATTTCAACATCCCATAATAGGAATATTTTTGCTCCACGCTCATCGCCCAACGCTACGAGGAAGCTGCGGTGAGTTTCAGTGTTTTTTTTTTACCGTGTTCGATACAAACTGCTCTAATGATCATATCACCCACACTAGATGAATCATCTAACGTTGGCCACGGAATTATAAACGACCCACCCCCCATCCGGTCAACATCAGATGATAAGTAGTAACTTCTAGAAGCACGTCCATTTGACATTTTTTATCTCGCGCAGATCGCTATCAAACTGTATTTGATCATCAATATAATGCATTTAGGGCTATAAATCTGGAGAATGCTGCAGAAAACGATAAAAACATATTTATACTTTAGACCGTATTTTAGTATGAATATGTGAATGAAAAAGTATAACGTTCCTACGTCCTGAACGATAGATAATTGACGTTGAATGGGCCATAGTAATGTCAATTTAGCAATACAATTTAAAAAGTTATAGCCCTGCAAAGAAGGGGAACTTCTCCATAGACAAATAGAGCTGGCAGAGGATGGTATAATGATGTACATAAGCCTGGCGAAGAAAGTGTTAATTAACCTGGAAGATGACACACATCTCATTGTGTCACTTGCCGGTAATCACGGTGTTGGAGGTTGCCTGTGGTTGCCACTGTGGTGGAACTGTGCTTTATTTTTCCCTGTTGTATTATCTTGGCCTTGTCTCCATAATTATATGGGACTGTGTGTTCATTCTGTTCACACTGCTACCTGGTAGGTGTCTGTGCTAGCGTTGCTACCAGGTAGCATATAGGTATATATATAGATTGGCCTCTGTGTAAATTGACACATTCATGGGGGAGCACATCTATATTATTGGCCTTATCATTTGATTCCTAGTGTTGTCTGTTTGTCCATTTTATACTTACCTTGTTTGTTCTCCCCTTACCTTTTCCCCTTCTTGTGTTGCTGTGGGTTTCAATCCCCATTATTATAATAAATATCATTTACCTTTTGAAAAACGCTTTGTATTATTTCTTGCCTGCCGGGACCCGTGCTGGTTTCATGTACAGCCCGCTCCAGCTATATTCCATATGGTCATCAGACCTTTGTACATGACAGTGTCATTAATAATCATGCTGGAATATGAATGGTTTATGTTACATTGAACTGGCATCTATAGTTTCTCGTACTGTACTGTTTCCGTCATGTATATGTTCTAGGTCAGGGGTCTCAATCTCAATTTACCTGGGGGCCGCTGGAGGTAGAGTCTGGGTGAGGCTGGGCTGCATCAAATATTCCACAAAAAAAGGGTTTCAAGTATTCAAAAAAAAATTACAACTGATCCAATCTTCTCAATCTTTAGCAATAACATTTCAGAACATGAACAGTTCTTCAGAACATGAATGGTTCTTCAGAACATAGGCTTCTCAGTGGTGTCAGTGGACTCATCCACAGCTATTAACTACCAGCTAGCGGTTAAAGCGGCGAGAATCACATATTTTTCTGACCTCATCAACAACTCCCACAACCCCAGGACCCTGTTCACTACCATCAACTCTCTCATTAGCCCCCCCCCCAGCACCTGCCTGGATGTGTCCCCAGCTAAGTGTGAGGAATTCTCAAATTTTTTCACCACCAAAGTTGAAAATATCAGAAGGAACATCTCACCCCCCACACGTAATGTAGCTGTCCCTCTGGTCTGCTCATCTACACTGACCTGCTTTCAGCCCATCAGTCTACTCACCCTCACAGAGATAGTTTCCTCTATGAAACCTGCAACCTGCCCCCTTGACACTGTTCCCACTGCTCTCCTGAAACAGGTTTTTCACACAACCGGTCCCAGCATCCTCTCCATTATTAACAGCTCCCTGGCAACTGGTACTGTTCCATCCTGCTTTAAACATGCAGTAGTCCAGCCCCTATTGAAAAAACCAAACCTTGACCCCACCCTGCACAGTAATTACAGGCCCATTTCCAAGCTTCCTTTTCTGTCAAAAATACTTGAAAAGGTTGTTCTGTGCCAATTGTCTTCCTACCTGCACCAGAACAGCATCCTGGAGACATTTCAGTCAGGGTTCAGGACTGGCCATAGCACAGAGTCAGCCCTCCTTAAAGTGTCAAATGACCTACTCCTCGCCGCTGACAACCGTGACTGCTCTATTTTAATGCTGCTTGACCTCAGTGCAGCCTTCGACACTGTTGATCACACCATTTTATTAGATCGTCTCCAACATGGGGTTGGTGTCAGTGACACTGCATTAGCATGGTTTTCCTCCTATCTCACAAATAGAAGCTTTGCTGTCAACATCGCCAACTGCTCCTCCCCCTCAACCTCCCTCTCCTGTGGGGTCCCACAAGGGTCCATCCTTGGCCCGATCCTGTTCTCCCTTTACATGCTACCCCTTGGTCCAATCATTCAGAAGCACAACATCTCTTTTCACTGTTATGCTGACGACACACAGCTTTATGTTTCCCTGAAACCCAACAACCAGTCTCTACTTAACAGTCTCATATCCTGCCTGGATGATGTTAAATGTTGGATGGCACAAAACTCTCTACAACTAAATCAAAACAAATCCGAAATAATCCTCTTCGGTCCCCCAGACGCTGTCACCACCCTTACCAACAGCCTTGGCAACCTGTCCTCCCTGGTCAAGCCGTATGTCAAGAACCTAGGTGTCATTTTTGATCCACAATTTAAATTTGACAGACAAGTAAACTCAGTGGTAAAGGCATGTTTTTTCCAACTACGCACCATTGCCAAACTCAAAGCCCTTCTCTCCCCTCCAGACCTTCAGAGAGTCATCCACGCCTTCATTTCATCTAGATTAGACTACTGCAACTCCCTCTAGTTCAAGTTCAAGTTTCTTTAATAGTTGTCATACAGAAGTACAGAATACTTTCATACAAAATGCTTCTTACTGTTACGCTCCAGAGACTGTGCTAGACAAGATAGTATCAAATAACATAGTATAGCATGTAATTTAGAAGAAGAAAATGAGGTCACAGTGTTCGGTATAGACATATGTACAATGTTCTGAGTTACCATATAATATACAATACTATGCAGTGTACTAATGTACAGTACTATATAGTGCAAAGCAGAAATGGGATGAGGTACAATTTAGGTACAATTTACAGTAAGGTGTACGAGTTGTAGTGCAATCCTTCATCAATAAATATAAAGTGTGGGGAGTGGGTGCTACAGTGTGTTTGTTTAAAGTGGGTGTGTGCTATAAAGTGTGTGGAGTGGGTGCTACAGTGTGTTTGTTTAAAGTGAGTGTGTGCGTGTGGATGTGTGTGCTATGTGCGTTTGGTGGTTGTTGTTGTGTAGTGTTCATTGTTCGTTTAGCAGCCTGATGGCCTGGGGATAGAAGCTTCTTCTGAGTCTTTCTGTGCTCGCCTTGAGACTCCGGTATCGCTATATAGGCATTAACCAGTCTTCCCTGTCCCGCTTACAACTGGTACAAAACGCTGCTGCCAGACTGTTGACCGGAACCCGCAAGAGAGACCACATCACCCCTGTCCTTGCCTCCCTTCATTGGCTCCCAGTACGCTACAGGATAGATTTTAAGGTTCTCCTATTTGTTTTTAAAGCCCTTAATGGTCACACACCCTCCTACATCTCAGACCTCCTATCCCCCTATTCCAACACCAGGTCCCTCAGGTCAGCCGATCAGAGGCTCCTGACAGTCCGAAGGTCTAACCTCAAGCTCAGGGGGGGCCGTGCCTTTGCTATCGCAGCCCCTGAACTGTGGAACAGCATCCCCACCTCCATTAGGCTCGCCCCCTCGATAGATGCCTTCAAATCGAGGCTCAAAACCCACGTCTACCTACTAGCCTTTCCCGTTCACTGACTCATGCCCTGTTTTTCTATGTGTTTGCCTGTGTGCCCTCCCATAAAACGGAGTGTGATTGTTGTCTATATGTATCTTGTGTATTTACCCTCTGTACAGCACTTTGGTTGACACGCGTCATGTGAAATGTGCTTTATAAATAAATTTGATTGATTGATTGATTGATATGGAAATGCACTGTGCATTTTTTTTTATTCTATCACAAAGCTGTTTAATCAAATCACCAGCCAGTATTTCAGTTATTCTGGTTGCTGTGCGATCTGAGGGGGATTTGCTTTTGTTTGCCTTCAAACATGGTCTCCATCACTTCAGTCATACATTATTTTCAAATTGCCACCCTTCACAAGAGCTACCGTTTCTTGGCATATAGTCACATTGGTTTGGTGCTGGGACTCAGGATGAACGCATATTTTTCAGTCCATTCACCTTTGAATTGCAGTCGACTTTTCTTTTACTGACCATCTTTGAAAATGCCATATTTTTCTGCTGGCCTGGCTGCCTGCTGGCGAAAATAGGCTAGTAGCTGTTACGAGTGTGCTTCTTCGGCATGGTGAACCCAGGTAGCAGAGTGAATACGATGAGAGATGAGACAGGAGTCGACGTGGTGACGATACAGTGTTTACTTTCACAAGACAGGATACAATACACGACTGACAAACACAGGTAACATTTAATAATGAACCAGAAAGTGCATGCTGGCCCAGAACACTTAAATACAAACACTAATTAGACACAGGGGGTAATTACTAACAGGACACAGGTGTGGTAGACAGAACTAACAGAATACAGAGCACACAGGGGGAACAATAACAATTGTACAAACTGAGACAAACGAGACTAAAACATATTTACAAAACACAGACAGGGGAACACAAAACTAACACAATGGAAACAACAATGACAACAAAGACAAAGAACATAACAAATATAAATGGCAGATGAGAATGTTAAGTAGGTGTGTGAGCTGATGCCAGATCTGCCACATCTGGCTCAGCCCACCGGTTGCCAATGTTATGTTGTGAAGGGTATTGATGGGGGGTTGTGAGTGTCTGAGTCCTGGACCAACCGAACCGGGCGGAGGGTTGCCGGTTGGTCCCACAGGACCGGGGGAAGTGTTACAAGTAGCTACATTTATCTCACAGAGATAAAACTGGGAGCGAGTTTACTGTAGATGCGCTGTCAACTCTGCTCTGACTCTGACTGAAAGAGAGACGACATGCAGTCCGTGAAGACCCGCCCTACTCCCCTACTCTGCATCTGATTCGCAGACTGTGGGTGAGGGGGGAAAATGCTAACGGGACGCTGAATGTGATTGGACCAGACCCGTACACAGACACAGACCGACAGTGGCAGTGCAGCCGGACATGCAGAGCACTGCTCGCAGAGGAGATAGCGAGGATGCATTTGCCTTCCACTTTACTTGATATCACTCCGGAATCACGTTTCAACCAAGTCACTAACGTAACGTTGCTGTCATGAGCCTGCGCTATGGTAGCCTACAAGTGATGAAATAAATAAAACGTCCAACTCTCGCGCAACGACTCTGCAAACAGTTGCGCGCGGGCCGCATTAACACTAAACTTTGATGTCAAGTAGGGGGCCGCTAAATATCATCCCTCGGGCCGCAATTGGCCCGCGGGCCGCGAGTTTGAGACCCCTGTTCTAGGTGGTGTTTTCTGTACTGTACTGTTCCATGTGTCGTTTATGTTTTATGTGGTGTATTGTCGCAGCTACCACCTGCACCGTGCTTGAATTCCACCGGCCTGGCCGCGTGTAGCTTTATGCCAAGCAAGCAGTGCAAAAATTTACCGTAGTGGCATGCAGTAATGCGCCTTTCATTTTCGCGGAAATAGGCTGTCTATTGCCATTCTCTTTGACAAACTCTAACCTTAACCAGCTCCTTAACAACGCCTAAACTTAACCGTTCTAACCTTAACCAACTCCGAAACAATGCCTAACCTTAACCTTAACCTTAACCATGCCTAACCTTAACCATAGAAATTATATTGCCATTCTCTTTGACAAACTCTAACCTTAACCAGCTCCTTAACAGCGCCTAAACTTAACCGTTCTAACCTTAACCAACTCCGAAACAATGCCTAACCTTAATCGGCGAAAGAATACACGTTAAAAAAAATCACGTTAAAAAATATTTTCGATGGGATTCGAACTCGCCAGCAAACAAGCCATAGGATCCACAGCCATGTGTCCTTGCCATTTGAGCTATTTGTTGGATACTGAATAAGGGGCGGTGACTTATATATATTGAGCTCCGCTCGTGTCGCATGCGCGGGCACCTCACGCGAGCACGCCGGCGCACGCACGCACCTGAGCGAGCACGCCGCCGCCGGTGCACGCACGGTAGCGCGTGTCTGAAAAGAAGGGCGCTTTACCGCACTAGCGTGCGGTGACGAATGCGGAAGCATTTTTGCACTGCTTGCTTGGCATTAACGTACAGGCGGCCTGGCCGTGTGGCAATGAAAGGAACTTGAACTTGAACTTGAATGCCTTTTTTCGTTTTGTTCTTTTAAAGTTCGATTGGCTACCTGGCATAATATGATTTGTAAAAGCATACAATCTATTTTGTTGTCGGTATTAGGTAGCCTATATAAATTATATATAATAGCATAGCCTACATATGCAACAGTAACTTGCGCATAACGCATGCAGGCACAGACACGGAGCCCTGCGAAGCCTGCATAGTGCATACAGTAATGTTACGATTAGTACGCTTCTTTGGCATGATGAACCCAAATGGCAGAGTATTGATGAGACCGGAGACAGAACGTGACGATGAACAGTTTACTACACAACAAGGTACATACACGACTAACACACACAGGTAACATTTAACAATGATCGCGCCCAGCAGGGCAGGACAGACAAGACTATATACACAGACTAATTGACAAGACACTGATAGACACAGAGGGTAATTTACAAACAAGACACAGGTGTGGTAGACAGAAACAATAGAACACAGAGTACACTGGGAAAACAATAACAACTAAACAACCAGACTAAAACATAATTACAAACCACAGACAGGGGAACACAAGACCAACAAAGTGGAGACAACAGACAATAAACACAACAAACACAACTGACAATAAATAACAATGAGTTGGTGTGTGAGCTGATGCCAGATCTGCATCAGCCCACCGGGGGGCAATGTTGATTGAGAGTTATTGTTGATGGGAGGTTGTGAATATGAATGTCTGAGTCCTGGACCAGGACCGGAGGAAGTGTTACACAGTAAACTAACTTGATCGTTAATCTAACTATTGTCCTTGTATCTTTACGCTTATGAAAACATTAAATAATATTTATAGGCTATAGGCCCTCATTTAGCCATAATAGCCTATTCTCAAATGGCTATCCGTTGTGGACTATCTCCTCACTGATGGACCAGTAAACCTATATCATATCATATTCCTATGTCTCCAAGGAATCGTGGGGCTCTGGGAAGAAAGGTTGGGAACCCCTGGCCCCTGCTATAGCCTATCCTTTATAATGTTATAGGCTATTTTATTTACAGTAGTCTATTTATCATTTGTTTCCATAGCCGGTCTCAGTTATGCTGTGGCTGAGACGGATCGGGATTAATGAAGCTGCTAGGAGACTGCTTCTCGGCTACGAATTAAAGCCACAATTGAAAATAATGTACTTCCTTTCGTGACAATAGCGTACTATAACAATAATACGAGAGCATACAACAATGAATCTACTGCCATGTAGCCTACGCCATATGTAGCCTGCCTATGTGATCAATAAAAACTTGAACTTGAATTCCATCACGTCTGTGCGGGAGCTCACAAGAGTCACAAATAGACTGTGCACTGAAAAGTTACAGTATGTAGATGGTTGATTATTTGTATGACAGTCAGTCAAACCTTGCAAACAGTATCAGTTGTATTTAATTAATTGAAAACAGCATTGATATTACGTAAAAGCAAACTGGCAATAGAAAAGATGTTCAAAATAATCGAGTTCCCTTAAAACTAGGGATGCTTGATATTGGCTTTTTTACCGATACCAACCGATATTGTCCAACTCTTAATTTCCGATACCGATATCAACCGATATCACATTTTAATGCCGATATCGGCCGATAATATCAGACATCATTTCTATAGAAATGAAAAAAAGAAAAGAAAAAAAAATTGAAAACCGATACCGATATTTTCCGATATCACATTTTAATGCCGATATCGGCCGATAATATCGGTAGGCCGATAATATCGGACATCCCTACTTAAAACGCTTTAACCATGAATATCTTGCATGGGCATATTTACATAAAACTGCTCTATAGAACATGCATTCATTCGGAAAGACCTATTCCAAATGCTATTTATAGGGTTTGACAATAATTACACTAATGTCTCTATTTTACAATGAACTATAATGAATTACGGGTCACACCGAACACGTCAGTGTTGAAACTAATGCACGAAAGCTTATTTCCTGTAACGTTCTGGGTTTCTGTCCTCTTCCAGGACTGGAAACCCTACCGCCATTCTGAAGTATGTCACCCTGTTCTCTGTAATTAGCACTGATTGACTGTCACCTGTGGTTTGCTGTCACTAATTGCTGCGTGTGGTATGCTGGGAATTTGGCCATATAGTAATCTCATGTTCTCTATCTTTTGTCGGATCTTCAATCAGAACCTGCAAGCAGGCGGCCACAGGACAAGTAATGGACCCTCTTGTCGCTGTTGATATTATTTAATTCTTTCTTAACCGTTTCCCGGCCAACCACGGAGATGTCCGTGTTTCGGATCCAACGGTTAAGGACCAGTGGCAAGGTTGTTTTGGCTTTTATTCCATTTTAATAACCTACTCAATGTCACCGAGCGGCACTGCAGAAGTACCCTACTCTTTGAATTCGAAAAAGTGCATTACCGGCCAGATCCTCTTAGGGGCGCTATCTCGATAATGCAGTGTTCCCTGTGGCAGAAGTTGTCTTGTTTTTTCTGGATCTCCAATGTAGTTTTCTGCTAACATGAAGCGATGCCTATAGCCTGTAGCTTGGAATACATTTTGGGACGTGGATTTCAGTGTGCAGTAAAGGAATATATCATCAGCCAATGGACATATCGATCTACCAGATGGCGATCGATAACTGGGAAATCCTTTGGGGGATCCAACCGGCCCACGGTAACATCTTTTTCTCGTAAATTACATGCTGATCAGACTTTGTTATGATAGCCATCCACCCGATCAGCGAATGTGGCTACTGAGGCTAACACGGTTATTGGTAATCAATAATCAGAAACAACGTCCCCCGCCCCTTTCATGCATTCATGGTGGACCATCATACCGATCATATGCAGTTTGATTTTTAACTGTAGCTTCTGTATATCCGAAATACCATTGGATTTAGTAGCTTAGCGGCCTGTATCTCGCCTTCCAGGAAATATACTAGCCGAAATCCCTTATAACGCTTATATTCAAGATGCTATAAAATGAGAACGTATTGATGATTTTTTTTTCTTTAACCCATTTTGAAGGGACGGTTTATGGTGTCAATTGACAATGAGAATGGACAGATAGCAATATTATAAAGTATAGATTTAGCTCTACAAACAGCCCCACGGACTATGCAAGTCTGTTTAGAAATGCTGGCCGTCTAGAGTGATATTAGACGGATCCAAATGGCCGGGAATGTGTTAAGTACCCTCAGTTGACGCCTGGCATCTATTTTGTTTGTAACTTTATCTTGCTCTAGTGATTTTTTTTTTTTTTTTATATCCACTTTTTCTCCCATTTTTCTATTTTCTCCCATCCCAATTTTCGTATCATCCAATTCAACCCTCCCCTGTCTTTGAACGCTGTTTCATGCCTCCCGCAAGCCGGCTACAATGTGGACTAAGTCATACATAGCACGAGTCCCCTCCGATACTCGAGGTAACAGCAGTCGCATCTTTCCACCTGTGCGGCTCGATCTTTCAGCGTCAGGGGTCTGGGCTTTGGAGGGGCCCGCCCCCGTCGCTTCCTGATTCTACTGCGCAGGAGCACCAACCGACCTGTAGGAGTCGCTGTCCACAACGCCTGACCCCCACCCATCAGTTTCCCTCCCCCTAATACTGCCAATGTGTATTAGTACGGCCGACCAGCTAAACTGAAAGCAATGTGGAGCGCTGGGCTCGAACAGGGAGGCGAACCTGTTCGAGCCCAGTCTCCAGTATGCGTGGTGAGCGCCTTGCCCACTGCACCATGTAGCCGCCCTTTGCTCTAGTGATTCTGATAATAAAAAGAACACACATTTTTGAGAAGAGCAACCACATCTCCGTCTCCTTATTACCTTCTACTATTGGAACTCAACTCCTACCTTGAATCGTAACAGAAGATCCGACCAACCATGAGTTCCACAGAAGGTCTTCGAGAAGAACTGGAGGCTCAGAGAGAACAACTGAGGGTCATCATCGAACGCCAGCTGGAAGTAGGCGTCAAGCTGGGTCGTCTGGGGGACTTGTCCATCTCGTCCCAAGAAGCTGTAGCGGCGGTAATGTCCACAGCAGATTCAGCGTTTGCTGCGGCTGGCCACGCTCACACTGCAGCCGCCGTTGCGGTGGAAGCTGCGTCTGGAGTCCCGCCTGCCGGTGGGGAGGAAGGGCAGGTACGTCCAGTTGGTCGAGAGGAGACCCGAGAACCACGGCTGCCGCCGCCAGATCGCTATGGAGGAGCTCCGGAGGGTTGCAGAGAGTTCGTCACCCAGTGCTCTCTTGTGTTCCAATTACAGCCTCGTACATTCCCCACTGACATGTCCAGAGTTGCATATATAATCACTCTTCTCACAGGTCGTGCTCTCTCTTGGGCCACAGCAGAATGGGAAAATGGGTCAGTGATCTGTCGCAGCGCGGTTGCATTCACCCGAGAGTTGCGACATGTGTTCGATACCTCTCTGTGATATCCATCTATGAAGCCGGTGGGCGGCTCATCGCCTGCCGGCAAGGTAACCACTCTGTGGCAGATTACGCCATTAATTTCCGCATCGTGGCTCGGGAGACGGCCTGGCAGAAAATACCTTGTTGTGTCTTGTTTGTTCAAGGTCTTTCAGTACGGATGCCAGATGAACTCTCTTCATGGGAGTTACCCGAACAACTGGATGACGTCATCAACTTGGCTATACGGATGGACAATCGTCATCGGGAGAGGGAACGCGAGAGGGAGACGTCGACACAGGTATTCTTCCGCCCATCTTCCGGTGTCGAACCCACAATGCATTTCACAAGAGAGAGCCTGGGTGACGAGCCGATGCAACTGGGCGCTCTGAGCCTGTCTGACGCGGAGAGACAGAGGCGAGTCGACCAGAAGCGTTCTTTCCGTTGCGGCCGCACTGGACATCGCTTCATTAACTGTCTGGGATTGTCGGGAAACGGGGGGGCTCACTAAGCTCTGGGAAAGTTTTAGCAGGTGGGCATTTCTCCTCCGTTATTGATGATACACGCACCTTTTTTGATGTCACTGTTGGGTGGGGGAATTCTCTTAGGAAGACCAGGGCCCTCATTCATCAACGTGACTTACGCACAGATATGTGCTTAACCTGTGCGTACGACCATTTCTAAGCAAAGTGTGGGATTCATCAATTTCAACTTGAACTTGACTTTGTGCTTATATTTACGCACAGCTCGGAGCATGCGTAGCTGACGCCCAGTGGTAGAACATCGTTACTACGGCATAATCGCTCCTCAGTTCTGCATTAGTTTCAACGCGAAATAAGCTTCCGTGCATTACTTAGTTCCAACACTGGCGTGTTCAACTTCTGTATGACCCGTAATTCATTATAGTTCATTGTAAAATAGCGACAGTAGTGTAATTATAACGGGCTCACACGCGAACAAGAGGTTGGCCTGCTTGTTTGGCACAGGGAGGCAGACGCAGAACACCAACCTCCAAACGCGATTAAATATTGTTTCAAATAAAAAGCGAATTATTTTGTGTGTCATGTTTCCAAATAAGATTGGTCACGAAATGCGTTCTACTTCAATTTGTTGGTTAGAATAGATGACCTCCGTTGAAACTTCACTGAGACTAACAGTCTATTTGTGAGCTCCCGCACAGATGTGATAATAATAATAATGACAATAATAATAATAATAATAATAATAATAATAATAATAATAATAATAATAATAATAATAGCTTCATTTTATATAGCGCCTTTCAAGAGACCCAAGGTCGCTTTACATAGATAGGGGGGGGGGGGATAACAAAGTAACAAACATAGTGGACAGACACAACATATAAATATGATGATGGAATTCATTCAAGTCCTCTCCACCCTCGGGTCTTTGCCACCGGCACGGTCCATCGTGATATTGGAGATGGATCGAGCAATAGACTGTTACTGTAGCTGTCAAAGCTCCATCACAAATGCAGTTATGTGAATAGAAAGGGATTCCACTCAGTCAATGTTGCGATGCGCATTTGCCTGATACATGTTGTTGCTGCATGCCGGGAGGAAGGCGATGCTGAATGTTTTCAATTCATTAAATAAAACGGATACTTTTAGCAAGGGTTTACTGACTGTCATACAAATAATCAACCAACTACATACTGTAACTTTTCAGTGCACGTTCTTATTTACATTGTGACAACAGCCTTGTGAGTTCCCGCAGTGACCCGCACACAGACATGATGGAATTCAAGTTCAAGTTTGTATTGATCACATATAGGCAGGCTACACATGGCGTATAGGCTACATGGCAGTGAGATTCATTGTTCTTGTATATGCTCTCGTATTATTGTTTATATAGGCTACCCAATACTGACATCAAAATAGATTGTATGCCTCTAGAAATCATATGCAGCAGGTAGAAAATTGATGGAAAATCCGTCGCGATTTGGAATAAAATTGAGGAGAACTTTAATCCCTGGGTATTAATCAAACAAAACGGGAAAAGGCAGTCATATTCCAGCATGGTCTTTATTAGTGTTTGCGCTGCCCAGGCAGCAATGGTTAATAGATATCATATCCGACATCACCGTACGTGTCTGTCAGCCTGTCGCATAACACGCTTCCCTCGGCTTAGTCCATTTTTCCACATTTCATGGGGGTGTCCATTAGCGTATATGGTTAATCGGGGCGGTTCTGGTATGCAAATACTTAAAACAGTGCACGAGCTCAAACGTAGGATCAAAGTCATATTTATCAAGACAGGTGTGCGTAGGACCTGTGTACGCACGTGTGATAAATCCCGTTCTTTTTGTGCGTGCACATATTCTAAATTCTGTGCTTAAGTATGGAAATAGAACATTTTCTACGTCACGTTGATGAATGAGGGCCCAGGGCTTTAATTGATTCGGGGGCGGCGGGTAATTAAATTCATGTGGGATTGGCATTTGAGTGGGGGGTCCCGTTGGAGACACTGTAGGTACCGATTCCGGTTCACTCATTGGACGGTCAACCACTGGGTAGTGGGATCATTACCCAGCGCACTGTGCAGCTACGTATTCAGGTGGCTGGTAGTGAGTGGGAATGCTTACAATTTTATGTTGTCATGTCTCCCCATTCTGCCATTGTTTTAGGTCACCCATGGCTAGCTGAGCATAATCCCTGTATTAATTGGGCTACGGGTGAACTCTTTTTTTTTTTTATCAAATTTTTATTTTCTCTTTATTTTTATATATATATATATATATATAATAGTAAAGTAATAACAATAATAGAATGATAAATGGAGTAAAAAAGAAAATATATATATATATATCAAAATAGAAATAAAATTTAAAAACAACACAAGCCCTACAAAAGACATTAGACATTTCATTCCCCCGGACCGTCGGACTCCCCAGAACCAACACCCCAACCCCGCTCAACCGCGTATGGTGGACTTAACTACCTCAGCCATTGCGACCCACAGCTCAATGCTAGCCTGTCCCACCCCAATCACCCGTGCGGTAGAAATCTCCAAATAAATAACATCTAGCAGCGTTAGGGACCAGTTAATCAATGTGAGCTTCTCAGGCTCCTTCCACCTCATGGCTATTAGTTTCTTGGCAGCAGTAACTCCCGCCAGAACAATTCTCTTTTGTTGTATGGATGCTGGTAGGGTTGTTATGTCGTTCAGCAGTAGTGTAGCCGCTGTGCATGGGATTGTTAAATTACATATATTTGAGAGCTTAGTTGTTATGGATTTCCAAAAATTTGCCACTGGAGGACAATCCCAAAACATGTGCATATAAGTGCCCGCAGTCTTCAGAGAGCACAATGTGCATCTAGAGTCAGTCACCAGTCCCATAGCAGACAGCTTCCTAGGTGTGAGATATGTCCTATGAATATAATTAAAGTATCTGCTGGTGATTGGGGTTACGGGAGGCTAGTGTAACATTTGTCCAGATATCATCCCAGTCAAACTCAAGGTCTAGTTCTGGGATGTCCCTTCGCCATATTGTATCCAATGGTAGTTTTTTATATGTGGATTGTAGTAAGAGTGTGTAAAACTCTGAGACAAAACCTCTTGAGGTTGTCCTGTCTCCGATAAGCCCGACAAAAGGGTGTGAGTGCAACGCTTGAGCCCACGGAACCCCATGAGCTCTGAGCGCCGACCTCAACTGCAGGTAGAGAAAGAATGATACTCCGGTGAGATCATAAAACTCTCTTAGGTTCTGAAAGGCTCTGAGGCCGTTTCCATCATATATATCCCCCAGAGTATGAACTCCCCTTCTCTCCCACTGAGGGATATCAATAGGTTTGTGCCCAACAAGTAGTTGCTGGTTATTAAAAATTGGAGAGTCTAGGTACCATGGTCATTTGACAGCACAAGACCTCTGTGCATTACGCCATGTTTGAATCACATGGGATACAATCGGACCATATAGTAGTTGGCATTTTGATATAGGAGTATTAGAATATACTACTGTACATCCTGTAGTCTTTGTGGTGAGACCGCTGCTGCTTCCAAGGAGCGCCAAGACACAGCAACCTCAGGGTTGAACCAACTCATTAGGGGTCTCAGCGAAAAGGACCAAAAGTATAGTTTAAAATCGGGGATTGCCAAGCCTCCATCCCGTTTCTTACGTAGTGTGATAGTTCTTTTGAGTCTTGGGCGTTTGTTATTCCAAATAAATTTGGATATCATGGTTTGTGTCTTGCGCCAATGGTCTATTGGGGGAGGGAGGGGGAGCATCGAGCTAACAAAATTAATCCTAGGAAGTATATTATGGACATTTTTATTATGGATGCTCGTGCCTGTAACGAGTTTGGAAGGCCCGACCATCTATCCAGATCTTGGCGTATTTTATTATATGTGCCTGTAAAGTTATATTTGGTTATCTGATTTAACATGGGAAAAATCTATATGCCTAAGTACTTGAAGTGGTCAACCATGGGGATGTCAGCTGCCTTGGCCAACTCATTCAGAGGTAGGCAAGCTGATTTGAACCAGTTAATTTTGAATCCTGATAGTTTGCCGAAATCATCTATTATATTAATGTAGAATGTATCCTCCCTCTCCTAGGGTGCATACACCAAGGACGAACCAGAGAGCTGCTGATAAGACTTTGCAGTGAGACATTTGCGAACGCATAAACTATCTCTTAAATTATGGCTATGTGTCTAATATGCCCGTCGCTTATCAATGACTTGTTTGCAGTCAACATTGTCAAAACGGATTGTTTTTTAATCGGTTCATTTCCGTTTTATACCATTTTGAAAAACGCTCGTTTTTTTAAACTTCCAGAAAAAGAAAATAAATATTCTGCAGGAATCACGCTTTACTGGAATACACAAAACACGTTGTAATTTTTCTGCCTATTTATGAATCATTTTCAAATAAACGCTAGATTATAGATAGTATATGTGTACTTATGCACGCTATAGAAGCGGGCTGAAAAATCGATTATCTTATTTCCTGATCAGCACACACACACTCACAGCCACACACACACATATGGGACACGCTGAGATATAGGTGAAAAGAGCTCTGATTATCCCAAGACTGGTAAAATAGATTCCTTACCTCAGATCAGATGTTCTCCAAAAAGATTATTCCAATTCCTGATCGCCATTCCAAATATTGATTGCGTTTATTGATCCAACGCTGGGTACTGGAAATACCAATTCCACGCTGTTCTGAGGGTCGGCGAAGACTGCAATCGGCTCGGATTACATGCCTGACAAGTAAAATGTGGATTCCGGACTTTCTTTTCCCCATGCGTTTTTATTCAATCCAATCCAAAGGGTGCATTACCATCCGGCAGACGATAGGGGGCGGTATTTTCCCTGTTCAAACTCAGACAGAGTCCCAGTGGTAACGGGAGGCTAGATTGATGAAAAATGAATGGAAATCGATAATAAAAAAATTATGATTAAAAACTAGATTTCTCGTCGCTTGGCAGTCAACGCAGGGCATGAACTAACAAGATTTCTCGTGGCCTGCACTCAAAGTGTTAAATGTGCTATATAAATAAATTTGAATGATTGATTAAGTAAGTAGTGGCTGAGTGGGAAGGGTCTTTCATAAAAATGAGTAGGTAATTCGTGTAGAGTGCAATTTTGTGTGGTGTGTCGTTAATTATTATAGGGTACATTTTATCCGTTTATCTAATCAATTGGGCTAATGCGGATTGTTTTTTAATTGGGTCATTTCCGTTTGATACCATTTTGAAAAACGCTCGTTTTTTTAAACTTCCAGAAAAAGAAAAATATATTCTGCAGGAATCGCGCTTTACTGGAATACACAAAACACGTAATTTTTCTGCCTATTTATGAATCATTTTCAAATAAACGCTAGATTATCGATAGTATATGTGTACTTATGCACGTGAAGTCACCTAGGGTCTATGTTCTGAGAACCAATACTCTGCGTTGTGAATTTTCTGTCCTAAAAGCCCTGGTACTTTCAAAAGACCCTACTGGCCTTGTTCGACGGCAGCTAAGCAGGAGAAATGAAGGAGAAGTTGTCTCAAATCTGGTTTTAATTCAAAGTTAAAAGTGTAATCACAATGGTTCTGGTTCCATTAAAATAAAGAACGCTATAATATTTAAGGTACCAAAGCACTATGCCGCTTGCCCTACTAAGAAAGCAGATTAAAGTATGAATTGTCTTTGTTTTCTGTTGATAACAAAGACCGTGTTCTCAGTTCCAAAAGCTTCTCCTCCGTGTGTTCCTTTGTTCCTGCTGCCGCTCCGCTGTGTGAAGGTGGGTGTGGTCCTGTGTTTGTTCCGTTTCAGTGTGTCCTTACAGTCACAGCACCCCCTTTTTATCCATAGCCGGGAGTGTCCGCGTGATGTCACAGGAGCGACGCCAAGCAGATGTTCTCCTCCAATCACGGGCCCCCCAAGTCCGAACCCGAAAGAAGGGCCGTCCCCTGGAGCCCACCAACCGTCTCCCTTGCCTCCAACCAAAGAATAGTTTTACTGTCTAAATTTACTTTACAGTTCTGTTTCACAATTCAAGATGTGTATTTTTGAATCGGGGATAAGCAGATGAACACATAGATACCATTTTCTACTCAAAACGGCTTTATACTTGACCAGAATCACAGTCTTTTATCATTAATTCCACTTGTATAGTTTCCTAATCATATTCTTTTAACTTAAATCAATATCTATTTTATACAGTTATTATTCAGCACGTTAAGTATTTTTCCAATGAAGTCCAGAAGTGGCTTAATTTCAAACTCTGTGATTCTTAATCATAAACATTGCATATTTCATATCATTAGACTCAGGAGAGCCTAATTTTCCTTAGAGGATAAATAAGACAAGCCAAATGGTGACCTCCTAGTGTATTTTAATCATTATCCCTTATCAGTTAGTTGTCAGTATTTTCTGGTTATTTTAGTACAACCTATCTGTAATATTTGTATTTTAATTTGGAGTTTCTTTTATGACTATAACCGTATTTTAATTGCTTGAATAGTGTAGCTTAACTCCTCAACCATGTGGTCTCTTCTACAGAGCCCACAGGATGTTCTCCAGGATCTAACAGGCGCCTCCACTGTTTGGTGACACTTGTATGTTAATTCGTTCAGACAGATGGTATCAATGGACTGTTGGTGAAACCAACTGTCTTCAGCCATTACCCTATTGTAACTAGTGTCTCCATCGGCTTGTGTAAATATCCCCGGTCTTTGAACTGGGGAGTTGGCCTACTTCCCCTTGAATGCTAATCCCTTTCTCCCCCAGGGCCACTCTTAACAGCCAACCCCCCATTGTAATGTTGTTCAGACTACTTTATGAGACTAGACTACGTGTGGGTGTTCTGACCATACCGCAGCTGTTTGCCCTGTGGGACTCAACATTCAACCAACATAACATACACATATTTCCATAATGGTTGGACAGTTTGGACTGAGAATTCCACTACACACGCTATAGAAGCGGGCTGAAAAATCGATTATCTTATTTCCTGATCAGCACACACACACTCACAGCCACACACACACATATGGGACACGCTGCGATATAGGTGAAAAGAGCTCTGATTATCCCAAGACTGGTAAAATAGATTCCTTACCTCAGATCAGATGTTCTCCAAAAAGATTATTCCAATTCCTGATCGCCATTTCAAATATCGATTGCGTTTATTGATCCAACGCTGGGTACTGGAAATACCAATTCCACGCTGTTCTGAGGGTCGGCGAAGACTGCAATCGGCTCGGATTACATGCCTGACAAGTAAAATGTGGATTCCGGACTTTCTTTTCCCCATGCGTTTTTATTCAATCCAATCCAAAGGGTGCATTACCATCCGGCAGACGATAGGGGGCGGTATTTTCCCTGTTCAAACTCAGACAGAGTCCCAGTGGTAACGGGAGGCTAGATTGATGAAAAATGAATGGAAATCGATAATAAAAAAATTATGATTAAAAACTAGATTTCTCGTCGCTTGGCAGTCAACGCAGGGCATGAACTAACAAGATTTCTCGTGGCTGGCACTCAAAGTGTTAAATGTGCTATATAAATAAATTTGAATGATTGATTAAGTAAGTAGTGGCTGAGTGGGAAGGGTCTTTCATAAAAATGAGTAGGTAATTCGTGTAGAGAGCAATTTTGTGTGGTGTGTCGTTAATTATTATAGGGTACATTTGATCCATTTATCTAATCAATTGGGCTAATGCGGATTGTTTTTTAATTGGTTCATTTCCGTTTGATACCATTTTGAAAAACGCTCGTTTTTTGAAACTTCCAGAAAAGAAAAAAATTATTCTGCAGGAATTGCGCTTTACTGGAATACACAAAACATGTTGTAATTTTTCTGCCTATTTTTGCGTTTATTGATCCAACGCTGGGTACTGGAAATACCAATTCCACGCTGTTCTGAGGGTCGGCGAAGACTGCAATCGGCTCGGATTACATGCCTGACAAGTAAAATGTGGATTCCGGACTTTCTTTTCCCCATGCGTTTTTATTCAATCCAATCCAAAGGGTGCATTACCATCCGGCAGACGATAGGGGGCGGTATTTTCCCTGTTAAAACTCAGACAGAGTCCCAGTGGTAACGGGAGGCTAGATTGATGAGAAAATGAATGGAAATCGATAATAAAAAAGTATGATTAAAAACTAGATTTCTCGTCGCTTGGCAGTCAACGCAGGGCATGAACTAACAAGATTTCTCGTGGCTGGCACTCAAAGTGTTAAATGTGCTATATAAATAAATTTGAATGATTGATTAAGTAAGTAGTGGCTGAGTGGGAAGGGTCTTTCATAAAAATTAGTAGGTAATTCGTGTAGAGAGCAATTTTGTGTGGTGTGTCGTTAATTATTATAGGGTACATTTTATGCGTTTATCTAATCAATTGGGCTAATGCGGATTGTTTTTTAATTGGTTCATTTCCGTTTGATACCATTTTGAAAACGCTCGTTTTTTTAAACTTCCAGAAAAGAAAAAAATTATTCTGCAGGAATTGCGCTTTACTGGAATACACAAAACACGTTGTAATTTTTCTGCCTATTTATGAATCATTTTCAAATAAACGCTAGATTATCGATAGTATATGTGTACTTATGCACGCTATAGAAGCGGGCTGAAAAATCGATTATCTTATTTCCTGATCAGCACACACACTCACAGCCACACACACACACATATGGGACACGCTGAGATATAGGTGAAAAGAGCTCTGATTATCCCAAGACTGGTAAAATAGATTCCTTACCTCAGATCAGATGTTCTCCAAAAAGATTATTCCAATTCCTGATCGCCATTCCAAATATCGATTGCGTTTATTGATCCAACGCTGGGTACTGGAAATACCAATTCCACGCTGTTCTGAGGGTCGGCGAAGACTGCAATCGGCTCGGATTACATGCCTGACAAGTAAAATGTGGATTCCGGACTTTCTTTTCCCCATGCGTTTTTATACAATCCAATCCAAAGGGTGCATTACCATCCGGCAGACGATAGGGGTCGGTATTTTCCCTGTTCAAACTCAGACAGAGTCCCAGTGGTAACGGGAGGCTAGATTGATGAAAAATGAATGGAAATCGATAATAAAAAAATTATGATTAAAAACTAGATTTCTCGTCGCTTGGCAGTCAACGCAGGGCATGAACTAACAAGATTTCTCGTGGCTGGCACTCAAAGTGTTAAATGTGCTATATAAATAAATTTGAATGATTGATTAAGTAAGTAGTGGCTGAGTGGGAAGGGTCTTTCATAAAAATGAGTAGGTAATTCGTGTAGAGAGCAATTTTGTGTGGTGTGTCGTTAATTATTATAGGGTACATTTTATCCGTTTATCTAATCAATTTGGCTAATGCGGATTGTTTTTTAATTGGTTCATTTCCGTTTGATACCATTTTGAAAAACGCTCGTTTTTTTAAACTTCCAGAAAAGAAAGAAAATTATTCTGCAGGAATCGCGCTTTACTGGAATACACAAAACACGTTGTAATTTTTCTGCCTATTTATGAATCATTTTCAAATAAACGCTAGATTATCGATAGTATATGTGTACTTATGCACGCTATAGAAGCGGGCTGAAAAATCGATTATCTTATTTCCTGATCAGCACACACACACTCACAGCCACACACACACATATGGGACACGCTGAGATATAGGTGAAAATAGCTCTGATTATCCCAAGACTGGTCAAATAGATTCCTTACCTCAGATCAGATGTTCTCCAAAAAGATTATTCCAATTCCTGATCGCCATTTCAAATATCGATTGCGTTTATTGATCCAACGCTGGGTACTGGAAATACCAATTCCACGCTGTTCTGAGGGTCGGCGAAGACTGAAATCGGCTCGGATTACATGCCTGACAAGTAAAATGTGGATTCCGGACTTTCTTTTCCCCATGCGTTTTTATTCAATCCAATCCAAAGGGTGCATTACCATCCGGCAGACGATAGGGGGCGGTATTTTCCCTGTTCAAACTCAGACAGAGTCCCAGTGGTAACGGGAGGCTAGATTGATGAAAAATGAATAGTAATCGATAATAAAAAAAATAACGATTAAAAACTAGATTTCTCGTCGCTTGGCAGTCAACGCATGGCATGAACTAACGAGATTTCTTGTGGCTGGCACTCAAAGTGTTAAATGTGCTATATAAATAAATTTGATTGATTAAGTAAGTAATGGCTGAGTGGGAAGGGTCTTTCATAAAAATGATTAGGTAATCCGTGTAGAGAGCAATTTTGTGTGGTGTGTCGTTAATTATTATAGGGTCAATTTGATCTGTTTATCTAATAAATTGGGCTAATGGTTCGAGGGAAAGCGCGAACAGTCCGGGGCTAAGAGGACAACCCTGCCTGGATGACCTAGATACCGGGAAGAGTGTGGAGCACTTTTTGCCTGTCATTACCATTGCTGACGGTGAGGAATAGAGCACTTTAATCATATGTATAAATTCTTTACCAAGTCCCATGGCCTCTAGTACAGCCCAAAGATAAGACCATTCTAATCTATCAAATGCCTTCATTGCATCTAGAGACAGGACCGTGGCCGGAGTTATATTATCCTTGCTGTTATCAATTATATGTAATAATCTTCTGAGATTGTCCACGGCTAAGCGCCCCTGAATAAACCCTGTTTGGTCACAGTGTACCAGCACCGTCATCTACTTATGTAGACGTCGGGCTAGTACTTTGGCAAATATTTTGACATCGGCCCGAGAAGACTCAAGGGCCTATAACTGCCACAATCATTGGGGTCCTTGTCCTTTTTGAGTAGTAAGGATATTAAAGCAATGTTTACATCTCTCGAGAACCCCCCCTGTTCAATGGCATGTTCAAACATCTCGAGCAGCAATGGGCCCAATTGGTCCCAAAACGCCAAGTATAACTCCGGTGGGATCCCATCCCAGCCTGGTGCTTTACCCCTCTGCATCTCAACAATTGTTTCTCTGAGTTCCACAAGAGTAATTGGTTTCCCCAACTCTCCGGCCTCCTCCTCGGATAATTTTGGTATTCCAAGTCCACTAACAAATGCTTCAAATTTGGAGTGATTAAAGTTGACCTCAGAACTATACAATTGTGAATACAATTCTTTAAAAGTATCATTGACCTTTCCTGAGTCAGTAGTAACCGCACCTTGTGTCCTAATAGAGGGGATGTCCGAAAAGGTATCATTAGAACGTATTTTCATTGCCAATAAGTGGCTAGGTCTGGAACCATGAAAATAATAATTTTGTCTGGTCCTACAGTATGTATAAAAAATTCGGAATGTTGTCTAAGTAAGGAGTTTATTTATTTTTTAACTATAATCCGTTGTGTATTTATCTGTTCGCTGTAGCTAGTCTGCAGTGCGGCATATAGGTCAGAGTACATTGATTCCAGCTCTCCCAGTTTTTTTAACCGGATTTACGTAAATTGGAGGCAAACAGTGTAACATGACTTCTTACAAAGCCCTTTACTGAATTCCAGAGGACTCTAGGGTTCTCTACCGTGCCGATGTTAAACCTCAAAAATTCCTCCAGTTTCTCTCTGAACTCTATACAGAAGTCCTCGTTTTTTAATAAAGATTAAAACGCCATCTGGAAGCCCTTGTTGATAATTTACCAAATGAAGCTGTGAAAACAATCCCCTTGTGATCAGAGAGAGAGCCAGGGGAATCAGTGAGATATCAAAATTGTCAAACAGACTGGGAGACGAAAATACGTAGTCAATCCCTAGAGAAGGTTCCGTGTCTGGAAGATAAGCATGTGTAATAATAATAATAATAATAACTTCGTTTTATATAGCGCCTTTCAGAGGACCCAAGGTCGCTTTACATAGGGGGGGGGGGGGGGATGACAAAGTTCTGCGGGGAGGGAGTTCCAGAGGGTGGGAGCTGCCACACTGAAAGCTCTGTCCCCGAACGTCCGTAGTCTGGTTCGGGGGATGGAGAGCTGACCAGTGTCCGTGGATCGCAGGGACCGTGACTGAGTGTAGGGGTGGAGGAGGTCAGTGAGGAGGTACTGAGGTGCCAGGGCATGAAGGGATTTGTAGGTGAGCAGGAGGGTTTTGTAGGTGATGCGGGATTTGATGGGGAGCCAGTGGAGGTGGATGAGGGTGGGGGTGATGTGCTGCCAGGGTTTGGTGTGGGTTAGAACCCTGGCAGCTGAATTTTGAACATACTGGAGCATGTCCAGGGTTTTGCTTGGGACCCCGGACAGGACCCCGTTGCAGTAGTCCAGGCGGGAGGTGACGAAGGCGTGGATGAGGGTCTCAGCTGTGGTGTCGGAAAGTGATGGTCGGAGTCTGGAAATGTTTCTGAGTTCTGACTGGGGCCGGGGTGGAACTGGAGTCGCTGATGGTGATAAACTGTGTCCGGGTGGTGAGGTAGGATTGAAACCAGGAGAGTGCTGAGCCAGTGATTCCGAGGTTGTTGGATAGGCGGTTGAGGAGGATGGAGTGGGAGACTGTGTCGAATGCTGCAGAAAGGTCCAGGAGGATGAGGATGCTAATGTGGCCAGAGTCAGCTGCAAGGAGGAGGTCGTTGGTGATTTTGATGAGGGCGATCTCTGTGCTGTGTTGAGTTCTGAAGCCGGATTGAAAAGGCTCATAGAGCTCATGGTTGGAGTTGGGCGGCCACTGCTCTTTCCAAGATTTTACTAAGGAAAGGAAGGTTGGAGATCGGACGGTAGTTGTTTAGCTCGTCTGGGTCGAGGCCGGGTTTCTTGATGATGGGGGTGACGGAGGCTGTTTTGAAGCAGGGGGGGACGAGACCAGATTCTAGTGAGGAGTTGATGATGTTGACCATGGTGGGGCAGAGAGCAGGGAGGCAGATCTTGACCAGGGTAGTAGGCATGGGGTCGAGTGAGCAGGTGGAGGCTTTGGCTGAGGCTATGAGCTTGACAACTTGGGGACCATTCACCGGGGAGAAGGAGGAGAGGCTGCATTGGGGGGGGGGACACCCAGGGGGAGGAGCCGGTGAGGGGGAGGAGGGGGGCACTACTAGCTGCTGGTAGATGGTATTGACCTTGTCCTGGAAAAAGACAAGGAACCTGGAGCAGAGGTCGTGGGCACCAGATGGGCGGGGGGGGTCGAGGGGGCGGAGTAGCCGGTTGATGGTGGAGAAGAGTGTCCTGGGGTGGTTTTGCTGGTTGCCGATGAGGGTGGAATAGTAATTTGTTTTGGCCTTGGTGAGAGCTAGCTTGTAGGTCTGCACATGGTCCTTATAGGCCTCAAGGTGGACAGTGAGGCCAGATATTTTATGGAGTCTCTCCAATTGGCGACCGACAGCCTTCAGGGAGCGAAGTTCAGAGGTGTACCAGGGGGCAGGACGGGTGTAGGTGACAGTCTGGGTTTTGATGGGAGCGAGAGAGTCCAGGCTGCGGGATAGGGCGGAGTTGTAGTGGGCAGCCAGACCATCCACCTGGGTGCTGGGGGGAGCTGAGGCCTGGTGGATGGTTAGCAGGTTGGTCAGAGCTGGTGCACTGACTGTTTTGATGTTCCTGTAGGTGATGGTGCGTGCATTTCGAAGCTTGGGTAGGGAAGCAGGGAGGGTGAAAAGCACAGCATGATGGTCGGACACCGCCAGGTCGAGACACTGTACATCAGATGGTGTTGTGCCGGTGGAGCAGACCAGGTCAAGTGTATGGCCTTTGGTGTGGGTGGGACCATTTGTGTGCTGTGTGATATTGAAGCAGTCCAGTAGTGAGAGGAAATCAATGGCTGTGAAGCAGCTGGTGTTGTCTACATGAATATTGAAGTCCCCAAGCAGGAGTGTGGATGAGCACATGGTGCAGACAGTAGTGAGGAGTTCAGACAGGTCAGACATAAAGTAGGTGGAGGCTTTGGGGGGGCGGTAGATGAGGACTACCTGGAGTGGTGTAGGCCCAGGTAATGAGAAAGCCACGCACTCGAAGGAGGTGACAGTGGGTACTGGGAGCTCTTTGACTAGGAAGTCAGCCCGATGTATTACGGCCAGCCCACCACCACGACCCTGAGTACGTGGCTTTTGGATGTAAACATAGCCTGGGGGTGTGGCTTGGTTGAGTGAAATGAAATCCTGTTGATATTGCCATGTCTCAGTAAGACATAGAAAATCTATTTCTCTGCCAGTAATTATATCATGGATGAGGAGAGATTTATTGTTAAGAGCATGAATGTTGCATTTTTGATGGATGCTGGGGCAGACAGTGCTGGAGGGATGTCAACACAGACCAGTGGCCGCAGATTGGTCATGGTGCGCACGTGGGGTTTGTTGTGATGACGTTGTTAGTGCACGTTGTTGGAGCGCCAGCCCGATAGCACAGAGGGAATTTGATGGTCTGAGTAGTAAACAAACTTGCAACGGGAGGCTCTGTGCATGTAGCGAGGGCGACGAAGGAGCCCCAGAGACTTAATTACATCGATGCAGTTTGGTGTGGAATGACGGAAGAGGTTGCGAAGTTGCAGTATGGAGTATTGGAGAGTTACCATGACGGTATCGGAGAAGTGCCGGTGTTGGCTAGCTTGCAGAGCCGCAAGCCGGGGAGGAGGCGTCCATCCTCGGGTCGCAGTTTCAGCTAGCAGTATAGCCAGGAGTGAAAGGTATCCCAGGGAGAGGAGTTGTGGAAAGTCCCGATGGTGTGGCATCTGATCAGGCGGGTTGAGGAGTTGGTTAGCAAGCAAGCTACAGCAGCAGCAGAGCTAACGTTATGGGGCTAACAGCCGACCGGGCAGCTATGAGTTGGGTGAGTACTCCAAAGTATTGTGATATTCCGACTGTTTGTAGATTCAAGGGTTATTGTTGTGATTTATATGAGAATTAGACAACGAATCCTTGCTACTTGCGGTAATAATAGGCAATGATTACATACAAAAAAACAAACTTTTCCACAGAGTGAGAAGCGGCGATAAACACGCCAGCGTCCTCTCAACATCCGGGCATGATCATTGGAGTGTAGTCTCTTAGAGTAGGTTTGATTGTTCGCCATAGATCATAGAGACCAGTATCATGGGCCCAGGCCCTAAGGGCATTCGAGGATTGTTTTTGGTCATATGTTTCTGTGGATCCGGATCTATCCATCGTGTAATCCCAGCACGCATTGAAGTTGCCCCCCACTATGAGAGCGTATTCATGAAGTTCTAATATGATTTTTCTGATTGTTTTGTAAAATGAATCATATGTATTAGGAGCATATAACGAGATCAGTGCTATTCTTCTGCGAGAGTATTCCACCTTTGCCATTGTAATCCTCCCCCCCAAATCCGACCACAGGTCCAACACCTTGATATCCAGTTTGCGTCTCGCTACTATAGCGACACCCTTTGTCTTGTTACTGGCAGAGGATGAAGAGATTATATGATATTGTCGGTTTGCTAGTCTTGCTACATCAGATGTCATTAAGTGAGTTTCACTAAGAAAAGCTAAGTCAATCCTCTTTCTCTCCAGCAAACCAAGTACACTGGTGCGCTTATGGGGTGTGTTAAAGGGGAGATGTTGCATAGCAATATAAACATAGTCATAGCATCAAATTAGTATTTAGATAAACCACAGAAAAAAATCATGTTATAAAAAAAAGCCGTTTCTAAGAAAAAATATTTGTTATGTCCATTTATGTAGCATTTATCAACATTTATCTCTCTCTCATCTCTACCAAGATGGCCGCAGTGTGAGAGGTCGTGTCTCAATTGCTCGTCTGTTTGTCGCAGTTTGTAGCCGATAATACTGCTATTTGATCCACTTTAATTAGTTTGACCAGTTTAACCATTTCAGTTTCATTGCAGTGGTTTTTTTCTTGAGTTTGTTCGTGAAAATGTCAACTATTTCACTGCAAAATTTGATGGACGCCATCGAGAAGAGCAAGACTGAAACGCTTCAAACGCTGAGACACATTGATTCAAACGTGGATACAGTTCAGGCTGGCTTGACTAGTATTCAGAACTCCCTGGTGATGTTGGGAGATCAAGTCGAGTTACTTGAGGAGAGAGTCGGCAAAAACGAGAGTAATGTCGATAATCTACTTGCTCGGGTGAAAGTTCTAGAGGAACACAACGCTTACCTACGTGAGAAGACTGATGACCTGGAGAATCGGAGTCGTCAATTGAATCTCTGCGTCGTCGGAATCCCTGAGTCTGCTGAAGGCACCGATGTGATTGGGTTCATGTCCAAATTAATTCCATCGCTCCTGGGTCCGGATAACTTCCCCACCTCTCCAATCATCGAAAGAGCCCATCGCTCACCGACAAATCGTCGGAACGAGCGTGGCACTCCTAGGCCCATCATCATGAAGTTGCTCTACTTCCAGGACAAGGTGAAAATCCTTCGACTTGCCAGAGAGAGTAAGAGAGTGGAATTCAACGGGTCTCGTGTCTACTTCAATCCAGACCTCAGCGCAGACTTGGCGAGGCGTCACAAGAGCTTCGCCACCATCAAACGCAAGCTCCGCGAACGTAAGATCAAGTACTTTGTTCACTATCCATGTACATTATGTGTCACCATTGATGTCAAAGAAGAACGATTTAACTGTCCCAAGCTTGCTGAAAATGGCTTAATATCTTTACCGAACTCTCCAGAAGATATGCGGTACGAATGATGGTGTTTATGACTGAGTTAGTGCTCGGTAGCTCTGCTTATGGTCTGAGCCGGAGAATTAATCGGCCGTGCCCTCTCTTCGTCTTAATTCTCCTTTGTTCCTTCATATGAAGTGATGCCTCTGCATTATGCGTTTAGTTTTATTTGCGCCATGATTATGATTTGGAAATATGTGCTCAATGTTAGCGTGAGCCTACTACATGGCTTCATTAACACTTTAATCGCCGGAAACGCTGTAACTCGTCATTGCCCGCCATGCTCATTCTGCCGAAGACGCCGTAACACGTCTTTGATATCAATATTTCAAAAATCTGTGATCGAAATCATATTTCTCCTCCGGGGACCTGAGATATACTGCTGATCTCCACTCAACTCTCTAACGGTTCAAGAGCGCCATCTGGTGACCACATAGGGCGCCAAATGTGCTAGGTCCGCCCCTGTAGTCAGGTTCACTATATACTTTCGTCGGATTTTCTTGGGGATTTGCAATACTATACATTTTTGGAAAGGGAATTGTATAAGGAATCAGAAAATCCATGTTTACATTTGCCCAGATGTCTATAAGGCGGCCATATTGGAATTTCCAAAATGGCCACCGTAAAATGTAGGTTTTGTAATATCTTGGCTTCTAAATGAGCTAGAACATTGATTTGAACTTCTAAACCTACATTTTCAGGATCAAGGAATCCAATGGTGGTAGTTACAAATATTCTACATTTTACATTAACCCTTCGATGCATGAGTGGGTCGAAAATTACTGGGAGAAATGCAAAATGCATGATTTCTTTTTAAGTATACAAAAACAAATAGATTTGATTATCTTTCATCAAATAGTCTATAATAAATCATTATCATATATACATGTAAAATATCTATAAATTCAGCAAAAGGCCAATACAAAAGGCCAATACAATTATAATCTGATGTGAGCCCCGCCCTCAAAGGTGCAAGGCCACACCCTATAGCAATGGCCTTGTTCTTCAGACTTCTCTTCAGATATTCTCCTAATATTTGTTGTGGACCACACATAGCCTACTATATGTGTGGTCCACAACTGGGTGAGCTGCATGTCGTCATGGCTTCCCTCAGAGCTCTTGGTGCCTCCATGGAGAATTCGGGTCTAGATGATGCCTGGATGGAAGCAGATGTGTATGGTCCTGCCACAACAAGGCAAATCCTGAAATGCACACACTACAAGCGAGCTCTCCATGCCCACATCTACTCATATGTAGCACTCTATGAAATGGCTCTAGAGGAATTCTTCAAGGACAACCCACAACTGAAACGTGTGTGCCTGAAGACAACAGAGGGAGTAGAAGCTGCCTGCTCGGTAGGTATAGACATCAAGGCTGAATCTGTGAAGCAAGTCAACAGCACCCTCATGGAAGCCTTGACCACTGCTGAATTCATCACAGCATTCCAAGAATGGGAGGAACAAAAATCCAGGCATGCAATGTTCAAGGCCATGATGAGCTACCTACATCGAGTGGAAACAATCCTGTTCTTCGTAGCAGCAACTCGGAATGCTGACCTTGAACTCCATCTGCAGGCTGGAGAAGCACTGAGCAAGCTGTTCTTTGCAATGGATCGCATCAAGTACAAAAGACTCTGGCCAAGATACATTGCAGACATGCATGACTTGAGGCTCAATCACCCTCAGACCTGGGAGGAACTACGGGCAGGTAATATATCAGTCACCAAGAGTGTCATTCCCTTTGTGTCTGTTGGGGCAGACCACGCATGCGAACATCTGAACTAGCTGATGAAGATTCGCTCTGGGATTATTGGCATCTCTAACAATGCCAATGCCAGGCAGAGATTTTTCTTGGTCACACCAGAACTTTCACATCTGTCGAAAGAGTTCAAGAGTCAATTTGACATGGAAGCTGACAGAACCACGCAGCACCATGAGCTTGGGCCAAGTGCAGTCAAGAGGGCACATGGTACAATCGACAAGATCAAGGCAGCCATACTCAGTCATGGAAACCCCTTTACTACTGAAGGTGACAGGCTGCACAATGTAATCACGCATGCCTACATCCCAGATGAGTATGTACCACATATCTTGAATGCTGATGTCACTGGCCAGAAGTTGTATGAAGACTATGTGTCAGAGCGGATCAATGGAGATGTCAGCCTCTGGGCCCCTGTAAAAAAAGAGAACAATAAGATGTTCCTGTCTGGGAACAAGAAGATTACAGTGAAACTCAGAGACAATACTGTGGATTTGAAGGAGACCAAGGACCTGTTTGCAAGGCTGATGGTACTTGCCAGGTCAAACCGAGACATCAACCAGAAAGAGGCCATAGGAAACTATGAATTCACTCTGACACCAAGGGCATTGTTCGCTCCTGATGGAACAATCCTGCCATGCTATGACAAGTCCAAGTTAATCCATCTCCTTGAGAAATTGACAAGAGAAGATATGCCCCATGAAGATCCTCAGCTTCCTCAAGCTCGAAGTACTACCCACCAGGATGCAATGGATACAGGATTCACAGACCCCACATCTACTGATCAGCCAATTCGAAAGATAGCACTGGTGGATGGCATGGTGCTTGTGCAGAGGCTGAGCACAAAACTAGCCACTGTAGTGACAGTCAAGGATCTGAGTGGCTGCTTCAATGACAGACTGATGTCACTAACACGAGATTATGATGAAATAATCCTTGTATTCGACACATACAGGACAGATTCTCTGAAGAGTGCAACCAGAGATAAACGAAGACAAGGAAAAGCTATCCAATACCAAGTCAGAGATGACACCAACATCAAACACATCCCACTGAGCAGGTTCCTCTCTCATGACCAAACAAAGGCCGATCTGACTGACTATCTTGCAGCCAAAATGCTAGAATACAACAGGGGATCCTCCAAGCTGATCATCACGTCAGCTTCTGGGCACACTAGGAGCAACAAAGACCTACTCTTTGAAGGAAATAACCATGAAGAAGCAGACACACTGCTGATCCACCAAGCTGTGCTGGCAACACACCGGAACCCAGCTGATGCACAGTTGATGTTCTTCTCACCAGATACAGACGTTCTAGTGCTAGTCACAGCAAACTATGATCTCTTGCTGAAGAACACATTGATTTCGATGGCCTCTGGTGTTGTGCAGATTGAACCACTGTGGCGCGCTCTAGGAAAAGAAAGAGCAAAGGCTTTGCCAGCTTTCCATGCATTCACTGGGGCCGACAACACAGGGAGGTTCTCCCGTATAGGCAAGGCAACCTGGCTGCAGATCTATCTCAAAGCAGATGAAGACATTATCAATGGTTTTCAGATGCTTTTGGATGAAGCAGAAGTGACAGAAGGAATGCTGTCCACACTGGATTCCTTTGTATGTGCAGCCTACTCACCCAAGGGTATCAACATCAAGACAATCCCTGAACTGCGATGGCATCTCTTCTGTAAACACAGGGCAGAGAGTGACAAGCTCCCTCCAACACATGGAGCTCTGAAGCAGCATATCTTGAGGGTCCATGTACAAACCAGGGTATGGGCACAGGCAGCCATTGCTCTGCAAGATCCGCAGCTGGACCCCCTGCACAATGGGTACTTCAAAGATTCAGATGGCATGAAGCCAACAACCACAGAGGTCCTCCCAGCCCCGAAGGCCATCATTGAGATGGTCCAATGCACATGTAAAACGAACTGTTCTTCTGGAAGATGTTCCTGCAGAGCTAAAGACTTAGCCTGTACTGACATGTGGCAGTGCAGTAGCCAGTGCCAGAATGACGATGATTCCTACGCCGTGATGGATGAAAGTGATGATGATGGTGTATAGATGTGTATACATTCACATAATCTATCACATAATAGTCTAATGAAGAAGGTTACTTCTTTTCTGTGGTCATGATACTGAAGTTGATGTCAGTTGCCAATCAGTTAAGTAAGGGATAATGTATAGCTACGAGGTCATTGTCGCAAAATAATTGACCGACACAGAGTTTAAAATACCGAGCCGCCTCGGCGAGGTGTTTTAAACGTCAGTGAAGGTCAATTATTTTGCGACAATGATCGAGTATAGCTATACATTATCCCGCTTATTACATGGCTAACTTACTAACAATATACCTAATTCATTTTACATCGACTCGCAACACTGGTTCTGGCTCCGCTCGTTGCTCCACCCTGTCATCGCTGGCAGCTTCCCCAGCAGCCGGCAGTGTCTGATTGCACTGATGTCAGTGGGCTTGATTGCGAACAGCTGCGCACAGCGGTCATTATTGTTCCACAGAGGTCCGTTATCGGGCAATATCGGACCTCTGATGCGCGCTATTGACCAATCACAAGCAAGCATTTCTGCGAATGTGAAAACGCCATATAATAATGTCAATTATCTGTTAAGTCCTCAATAAAAGTTATGTTAACATGCACTTTGGTGAGTTCTACCTCGTTTTTGTTGGCGCCATTGGATTCATTGACCCTGAAAATGTGGGTTTAGCGGTTCAAATCAATGTTCTAGCTCATTTAGAAGCCGAAATATTACAAAACCTACATTTTCGGCGGCCATTTTGAAAATGCACCCGGGCAAATGGAAACATGGATTTTCTGAATCCTTATACAATATCCTTTCCAAAAATGTATAGTATTGCAAATCCCCAAGAAAATCCGACGAAAGTATATAGTGAACCTGACTACAGTCATTTTTGACCCACTCATGCATCGAAGGGTTAATGTAAAATGTAGAAGCTTTGTAACTACCACCATTGGATTCATTGATCCTGAAAATGTAGGTTTAGAATTTCAAATCAATGTTCTAGCTCATTTAGAAGCCGAGATATTACAAAACCTACATTTTACGGTGGCCATTTTGGAAATTCCAATATGGCCGCCTTATAGACATCTGGGCAAATGTAAACATGGATTTTCTGATTCCTTATACAATTCCCTTTCCAAAAATGTATAGTTTTGCTAATCCCCAAAAAAGTCCAACGAAAGTTTAAATCACTTTATAATGAACCTGACTACTGCATGTATTTATGTTATATGTTGTGTGTACTTGAATGTATGTCGCTCTCCTGCTCCCTGCCCATTATCCATTGTTCCTCCTTGCACAAGACTATATATCCCGTTGTTGGTTTTTCTTCTATTTTTCTTTTAATACAACTCTGGTATGATGAATACTTCTAAAGGTTTAAATGTTATCCACCTGAATATAAGGAGTCTGTACCCCAAAATGTATCTACTTAGAGCTTGGCTTGTCTACAATAATCCCAGTGTAATTACTGTGTCTGAGACATGGTTGCATAGTGCAATCTCTGACAATGAGGTTGAACTTGACAACTATGTTCTGTACAGAGCTGATAGGGGTACTAGAGGTGGAGGAGTGGCTACATATGTCAAATCAAACCTGACATCTGAGCTCCTCAGGCCAAGGGTAAACCCTATAAACTTTGAGTGTCTTTTTATTAAAATTTCTTTTCATGAAAATAAACAGTTGACCATAGGAAATATTTATAGACCTCCTGATTCTCCCTCTGAATCCACAAATGATATATTATCCACCATTAACTCTTTAGATTGTCCAAATGAAATTATTATCTTGGGTGACTTTAACATCAACTGGCTAGATCGATCATCTAGTAATGTTCGAAACCTATTTGGCAGTGTCAACTTAACTCAACTCATTAGTGAGCCTACTAGAGTGGATACTAGATCCAAGTCCCTGCTAGATTGGACAGAATTTCAAACTCTGGTGTGTTACCTGATAGTTTCAGCGACCATTCTATCATCTTCTGCATTTGAAAGATAAAGTTACCACGTCTACCACCTAAATTTATCAGGATAAGACAATGTAGGAATTTGAATATTGAGCACTTTATTCAAGATATAACATCTATAAATTGGGACAGGTTTAAATTAATTCCATTTGTTGAAGATGCATGGAATTTCTTCTACACTGAGCTAATGTTATTGACCATCATGCTCCCTGGAAGACGCTCAAAGTCAAGGGTAGACACTTGCCCTGGATTAATAGTGAACTTATAAATCTGTATAAACAAAGAGATAAGGCTTGGGAAAAGCATCGTCTGACAAAGGATTCTCCGACTTAATTGCATATAAACAAATACGGAACTTATGTACAACTAAAACAAGAAATGCTAAATCCAACTATTTCAAAGATTGTTTAAGCAATGATTTTAGCAATCCAAACGCAGTTTTGGAAGAGAATCAACAGTATTACTAAGAAGTCATCTATAAATCCCACTCATATTAGAATTAATAATGAAGTTGTCAATGATCCCTCCTCAATTGCACTTGCCTTTAATCAGCACTTTAATTCTGTTTGCAGACTCAAATTTAATGACCCCTCATATTCCGATGTGCCTCTTAATAATACCAGATGCAACATCTCTTTTTCCTTTAGAAGTATCCGTCCGCTTGATGTTCAGAAGGTCATTGATGAACTAAGATTGGGTACTGGCTGTGGTTCAGATGGTATGGAGATCAAATTCATCAAACTTGCATCATGTATTATCATATCCTTTGTCTGATTTATTTAATTTATCTTTAACAACTAATGAAACTCCATTACGCTGGAAATGTGCAAAAGTCATTCCATTGCATAAAGGTGGTGATCCTTCTGATCTCAACAATTATAGACCTATTTCAATTATTAATAGTATAGCAAAAGTCTTTGAAAAACAAATTTTTAATCAATTATCCCATTATGTTAATGAATCTCATATTTTATCACCAATCTGGTTTCAGGCCATACTACTCCACAACTACAGCCCTTCTGAAGTTGACCAATGATGTTCACTCAGCAATGGACAATAACATGGTTACTGGTGCAATATTATAGATCTCACAAAGGCTTTTGATTTGGTTGATCATTATCTTCTTCTTGACAAATTGTGTGCTATTGGTGTCTCTAATAATTCTTTACTTTGGTTCAATTCATATCTCCACCATAGACGCCAGTGTGTATCATATCAGGGTAAACAGTCTGATTTTTTGATTATGGATAAAGGTGTTCCTCAAGGTTCATCTTTAGGACCATTATTATTTTCTATATTTGTTAATGATCTCACCCTGATACCATCTGACTGTCTTACTCAATTGTATGCTGACGATACAGTGATTTATTCCTCTAAGTCTGATATTCAACAAATTCAGTACTATTTACAGACTCATTTTGATGCTGTCCAGAAATGGTTAGCTATTAACAAACTTGTATTAAATAAGAAGAAGTCCTATAGTATGCTGTTTGGTACTAGATCAAATCTGGTGCAAATATCAAATCAGTTGTCGATAAAGTTTTTAGATGATGCTCCTCTTGATAATGTCAATGAATATAAGTACCTGGGTCTTTGGCTTGATTCTCAACTCACCTTCAAGTCACATATTGATGCTGTGATGAAGAAAACAAATTGTAGCCTGAGAATATTGTATCGATCTATTAACTGTTTTTCTCTTCAGGTTAGGAAAATAATCATTATACAGCTGGTACTTCCAATAATGGATTACGCAAAACACCACACTAACAAATCTCCGTCCTTTAAATGTTACTTATAATAGTGTTTGCAGATTTATATTGAGGTGTCCTTATAGAACCCATCACTGTCTTATGTTCGAGTCGTTAAACTGGCTTTCTCCCCAATTCAGAAGACATTTTCATTGGTTGCTTTTTGTTTACAAATGTATTTACTTTAATTATCCCCCCTATCTAAAGCAGTTCTTAACACTTTGAGCGCCAGCCGTGTTTTCCTTTTTACCGGCTGGAATGCCACCATCCACTCCCAATGTTAACATTAATATCGCCTAATCTATGTTTTAAATTATGGCTATGTGTCTAATCTGCCCGTTGCTTATCAAAGAATCATTTTCCAGTCAACATTGTCAAGGCAGATTGTGTTTTTATCGCTTCATTTCCGTTTGATAGCATTTTTTAAATCACCCATTTTCGCGGAAAAAACAACCCATGCCTATGATAATCGCCTTTTACTGGAATATTCCAGAACGTTGTCATTTGTCGGCCTATTTATGAATTGTTTTCAAATAAACGCTAGATGATCGATAGTATATGTGTGCGCACGCACGCTCGTGCCGCGCGCTGATAATCGCTGCTCTTATTTCCTCATGGCTTTTACAGTCAAAACAGCCATATCACATAAACACTTATATATCCGTGAAAACGAGTCTGATTATCCTAACACTGATAACATACTGTAGATTCCTTACCTGAGGTCAGATGGTATCCAAATGGTTTATTCCAATTTCCGATCGCCATTCGAAAAAATCGATAATTGTATTGATCCATCGTGTGTACAGTATAACCCATATTCGCCGTGGCTCAGAGGCTCCAGAATGAACTCTGGTAGACCCCGGCTGCATCAGTGAGAAGTAAAATGTGGAGTCAGAAATCCGTTCTCCCATTCACTTTCATTGAGGTCATTCCAAAAGGGTGATTTACCATCTGGGAGACGATAGGGGGCGCTTTTTTCACATCTGAGCGCCGGCGGTCCCTGGATCTCCAATGGTAGGCTCGCGTGATGCAATATGATTTCAGATCGCTAATAAAAAATAAAATAAAAAAAAAACGAGAATACTCGTGACGTGGCATTCAACGGTCGGGGGGTAAACCCGAGAAAAGCCGTGTGTGGCATACAAAGTCATAACATAACACCATATACAGTAGTTCAACTTATAATGTAAGACACACAGATCTTCCTTTCTTTAGTATACCTCGAACCATCAAAGCTATCGGTCGACTTGCCTTTAAATATAAAGCACCAGCTGATTGGAACAAACTGCCTAGTTCACTCAGATCTCTTACTTCTTATCGGTTATTCAAGATATCTTTGTTCACTCATCTATAGACTACTTGCACCTGTTATTGATTTACTGTGTTAGGGCTTACATGTCGTTTACAGATCAAATTATAATTTTGTATGTGTTTTATAAGGGAACATATATATATTGGTGATCCTCTTGGGAGGAATCAGTGTGGATTGTGGGGGTGAGCTTGGGAGAGCGTCTGTCAGTGTATAAGTAGAATAGATCTTTATTTGTCATTGTTGGTACAACGAAAATGTTTTAGGAACATCACCACTGGCATACAAACATAAAATATAACATCAATGTCCTCAATAATAATAACATACCATCATTGTCCCAAGTGCATTTAGTGCTAGTGCAAATAAATAAATATAAATATAAATATTTCAGTGATAGTCCAGTGAGTTAATGGAAGGAGGGGGGGGGGCGTTGACTTGCAATGGATGAAATAGTGTATAGTGCAGCAATGCAAGTCCGGTTCACAGTTATTGTTTTAATGTGGAAGTGGGAGTTATGTCACCGGGGGTTGGGGACGGGGGATGCGGGGGGTTGGGGACGGGGGGGGGGGCAAGTTGATGTTGATCGTTGAGCAGCCTGACAGCCCGTGGATAGAGGCTGTTGGTCAGTCTGCTGGTTCCGGACTGGATGGATCTGTACCTTCGACCAGAGGGCAGCAGTTGAAAAAGATGGTGTGCTGGGTGGTACTGGTCTTGTAAGATGTTATTTACACGACGTAGGCAGCGGGAGGTAAAGACTGTGGAGATATCTGGGAGGCTAGCTCCAGTGATCCTCCTTGCAGCCTTAACCACTCTGTGGAGGGCCTCCTTCTCTGCCCTGGTGCAGCTAGAAAACCACACCAGTAGTCCGTACGTGAGTACACTCTCTACTGCGCAGTGGTACAAGTTGGCCATCAGTCCCTGTGGGAGTTTAGCCCATTTAAGCTTCCTTAGATAGAAAAGGCGCTGCTGTGCTTTGCCCACAGCAGAGGCAATGCTGATCCCCCAGGACAGGTCATCAGACATCGTCACGCCCAGAAACTCAAATTTTTAAACCCTCTCCACCTCCTCATTTTCAATGAGGAGTGGAGAGTGGCTGAGGTCACCAGTCCTGCGGAAATCGATGATCATCTCCTTGGTCTTCGTGGGGTTGAGAGCAAGGTTATGACCATCGCACTACTCCACTAGTTGCTCAACCTCCCTCCTGTATGAGGTCTCATCATTTCCTCTGATGAGGCCAAGCACTGTTGTGTCGTCTGCAAATTTGACTATGAGGTTAGATGGAGAGGAGGAACAACAGTCATGTGTGAAAAGTGTGTAGAGAAGTGGGCTGAGTACACACCCCAGAGGGGCCCCGGTGCTAATGGCCAGGGTGGGGGATGTGTGCTTGCCAATCCTGACATGTTGTGTGCGATTTGTGAGAAAGTCCAAGATCCAGTTGCATAGTGTGGTGTTCAGTCCGAGTTTGTGTAGTTTACTGTGAAGCTTGTTGGGTAGAATAGTGTTAAAGGCTGAACTAAAGTCAACAAAAAGGAGTCTACCATATGTGTGCCTGTGCTCTAGAGATGTTCCAGCAGAGTGTACAGTACAATGGCAATAGCATCCTCTGTTGACCTGTTCTTCCTATAGGCAAACTGATTGTGGTCTAATGATGGCGGTATGGAGGCTTTTATGTGTTTCATGACCAGTCTCTCAAAGCATTTTGCGACGATGGGGGTGAGTGCCACAAGTCTGTAGTCGTTCAGGCCTGTGACTTTAGGTTTCTTTGGAACCGGGACTATTGTTGCTGCCTTAAGACATGCAGGAACCCAGGATGAGCCCAGAGACAGGTTGAAGATGGTTACAGTGCTGGCAGACTGGGTTTAATGATGGGCACAATGCCCGGCGCCCAATGTGTTAAGGGGATGCAGACCAGAGAGGGACTTTGGTCTTGTTTACATCTCCGTGACGTCAGCATTTAGCCTCCCTATTGTTAGGTTTTAGTGAGTTTTTCCTTACCTTCGCGTGGGGTATGTCTGGGAGTGCTTACATTCTTTCATTTATTTGCATTTATTTTAAATTTGTTGGACCTTATGGTGTTCTTGTTCTGTTCTTGACTTATTGTTATGTTTCTTCTTGACTTGTTTAAAGAAGACTTGTACGGCCCATGGGGACATTAACGTGTGTTGTCGGGCCTTACAAATAAATTTGATTTGATTTTGGTGAGAACTGGGGCTAGTTCAGCCGCACAGTCCTTGAGCACCCGTCCCAGGACTCCATCAGGCCCCGCCGCCTTCCTTGTGTTGATGTTTCGTAGACTGAGTCTAACCTCATGAGTGCTCAGGACTATGGTGGAGCCGTCAGGGGGGAGAGGGGGCAACACCGGGTCCTTGTTGTCCCTGTCAAAATGTGCATAAAAGATGTTTAACTCCTCCGCTAGGGGGGGCGCTGCCGTTGACAGGGGGGGATGTTCTTCCCTTGTAGTCCGATATAGCCCTGACACCCTCCCATACCTGCCGGGGGTTTGAGGGGCTGTTGAAGTGGGCTTCAATGCGGTTTTTGTATGACAGCTTAGCAGATCTGACTCCATTTTTCAGGTCTGATCTCGCTGCACTGTATGCGTTGGTGTCACCTGATCTATGCGCTGCATTCCTGGCTCATAATAGTGATTTTATATCCTGTGTCATCCAGGGTTTGACATTTGTTGTCCTGTTTTTTGTTTTGTTATGTATTGTATGTTTTGTATCCTATGTTAAGGACCCCCTCGAAAACGAGATAGCATATCTCAAGGGGTTTATCCTTCCAATAAATTTCAAATGTGCGCCGCCATTTTGTTCACGCTAAATGCTGACGTCACGGAGATGTAAACAAGACCAAAGTCCCTCTCTGGTCTGCATCCCCTTAACACATTGGGCGCCGGGCATTGTGCCCATCATTAAACCCAGTCTGCCAGCACTGTAACCCTATGGAGATGTTTACCTTCTTTGCAGGGCTTTTTAACTTTTTAAATTGTATTGCTATATTGACATTACTATGGCCCATTCAACATCGATTATCTATCGTTCCGGATGTGGGAACGTCATATTTTTTCATTCATACATTGTTGTGTTAATACTAGAGCTGGGCCGTTAACGGCGTTAACGTGCTGCGTTAACGCGAGACTAGTATCACGCGATAATATAATTGACGCCGTTAATCTTTTTTTCAACGTTGGGTCTGTATTGTCCTTAAATACTTGCCGTAGTTCCCAGCTGTGGTACCAGGAAGTGATTGCACACTGGAAATTACAAAAAGAAGAGACATGTTCATGCTGTTGAACAAGGAGATAGAACAGCTAGTGACTCCTCAGATGAAGAGGAGAGGATAAATCTCCTCCTCTGGTCATTATTTGGGTAGAACACACCTATTTTGAATGCCTTCGGTAATATTAAAAAATTCAAATGTATATGATCGGTATACATTATGCTTCATCATGCGTGAAGGAAAGGGGGGGAGGGTCGTTTATAATTCCTTGATCGTCAGTAACGGCTTTATTTAGTATGGGTTGATATATTGATCAGACTGATTGCAAACAAGGTGTCCTCTTACCGTTCGCCGATTAGACTGGAGGAAAAAGATCCCAATTATTTGACGCCGATCTCCTAGATCCATTTCCGGTTTGTATGGCACAATAAACGCCGAAATCATATCGATTATTGCGTCTCGAAAGCGATCCAAATGCACTCGAGTGTTTGTCTGGAGTCCCGTAACAAGATATGACTGCCGGAGGGATTTCCTTGATGCACCGACAGCCACTTCCGGTTTGACGTGAGTGTAACTCGCCCGACCATTCGTCGGCCATCACAGCGGGTTCAGAGTTCAATATGTAGACGGGCAGGTTATGACGCATCTGGTCGCCGACGCAGCCAGGTGCTGGGCATGAGGTTTAACAAAAGTGTAAGAACATGGCTAATGAAGTTATAAGACCCCCATTTATGAAATACGTAAACAGAAACATCTAGGCGGCAAACATAAACATGACGATAAATCCGTGTCATGCACTAGAGTAATAAAAATAGAAATAATATCGATAAGCATAGCTTAGAGTAAATAAAATGTACAATTTGCTTTGAGATGGTGAACATAACGATAGCACCCCGACAAATAGCAGATACAACAATCCATGTAATAATATAAACAAAACGAGTAAATAAGTAAATGAGAGAAGAGGCTCCCGAGCGACACACAATGTCCCAACTTCACCCACCTAAGCACGGAAAAACTGAGATATAGATAGACATAGATAGTCGTGATGCTTGGTGTGCTGAAACAGAGGCCCGGAGGCGTGAACACTTTAGGCAACCAACATGCGCTTCCGCGCTTCTCTGATTGGCCGAGCGCCTTCCGCGTTTCTCTGATTGGCCGAGCGCGGCTCCCCCTTAAGCTCCAGGAGAGAGGAGAGAAGCTGAATACCTGCAGTTCTTGCCCGACTGATGGGAGCCGAATCCCGGATCTGATTTTTCTGATGAATACCCCCAAAACATGGAGGTCCCGAACGCATGGAAGTATTGATTGCGCCGTAACGAATCATTAAAAAAATATACCGTTAACTGGAATATGTTGTGCCTTTACACATATGTTGGATTATGTAATTGGTTTGTCATGACAAACTAATAAAAAATCGCGATTTCCGTTCATTGTAAACAATGATGAATGTAGTCACTGTGTGTTGTTGTAGCCACCGGGTAAATCGCGATTTTTTATTAGTTTGTCATGACATGTGTAACGGCGCAATCAATACTTCCATGCTTTAGGGACCTCCATGTTTTGGGGGTATTCATCAGAAAAATCGGATCCCGGATTCGGCTCCCATCAATCTGGCAAGAACTGCAGGTTTTCAGCCTCTCTCCTCTCTCCTGGAGCTTAAGGGGGAGCTTAGTATTCCTGCCTCTGAGGAGCGCGTCGCGGCTCATGCGCATGCTTGCGCTCGGCCAATCAGAGCAACGCGGAAGCGCATGTTGGTTGCCTAAAGTGTTCACGCGGCCCGGAGAGGGGAGGCGGGGAGAGAAACAGGGGCCCGGCGAGGGGGGATGGGGATGGGGACAGAGGACCGGAGAGGGGAGGCAGTGAGAGAAACAGGATCAGGGAGCCTGGAGCAGGGGACCGAGGGTAAGGACCCCGGAGCAGGATCCCGGACGGGAGACCCTCCAGCCGCCGGACTAGGGACCGGATCAGGAGAGCCGGAACGGAGGTGCGGCGGTGACGACCCCCGGAGCAGGATCCAACGCAGCCCACGGCAAAGACCACGACGAAGACCACGGTGAGGACCAGGGCGCCAATCACGGCGTAGAGCTGGACCAGACGGGGAGCCAGGATCAGTCGAGGAGCCAGGACCAGACGGGGAGCCAGGACCAGTCGAGGAGCCGGGAGCCGGCGTAGCAGACCAGGTGTAGAGGCCGGGCAGGGTGTGTCTCGGCGGCGAGGCGTGGTGTAGGATCCGGGGACGAGGAGCCTGGACCCAGTGTAGCAGCCGCACCAGGCGTAGAGGCTGGGCAGGGCGTGGAAGCCGGAGGAGGAGCGGTGACAGCCGGGACTACGCCGATCGGAAATCAGGCTGGCAGCGACGACCGGGTCAGCTGTGGAGGCCTTGTCAGCGGCACTAGCCCCGCCCGCCCTCCGAGCCTTGCCAGAACTCGGAGGCCTGTGAGCTGCGGGGGCTAGGCCAACCGTGGGCCCTGAACTAGCTGTAGGGGCTAGGCTAGCTGTAGGGGCAATGCTAGCTGGGGAAACCCGGCCAGCCTCAGGAGCTAGGCTAACAGTGAGGACAATGCTAGTCGGGTGGGCCTGGCTAACTGTAGGGGCTAGGCTAGCGGGGGATGCCGGGTTAGCTGCAGGGCCACGAACAAGAGGCAGATTAGAGGGTGGAACGTGATACCTCTTCATGAGAACCGCGGCCTCGTCGGCCATCCCCCTCATCTCTGCCTCCTTGTCCGGATACTGGTCCACTGCGGACTGGATTGTCTGAAATAAAAACACCCATTTAGCTGGGGAATACTTCGACATATCCCCCTCCATTAATTTGGAGATAACCTTCATCGTCCCCCTTAATTTTTCCGCTGGGTTCTGTGATGGTGGCGTCATTCTGTTACGATTAGGCATGACAGAAGAACCCAATATGCGGATTGACAGGAGAAAGGAGATGGTGGTTGCTCTTCTCAACGGTGTTCTTTTAATATCAGAACTCAAGGCAGGAGCAAGGCAGGGATAAATACAATACAAAACAAAAGGCACTGCGGCGCTGGCGCTAAGTACAAACTTGGACTGAGACACGAAAAACAAAGATGACAAAACAGAATACTAATATAACTTACTGAGACTCAATACAACAGCAGGGCAAGGCAGACAACAGCAAAGTACAAACAGGAACGGGGAACACGGAGGTATGACGCCACACAGGAAGTGGGAACAGGACACACTAATATACCCAGACTAATTACAATGATTACAAATGATAAACAGCTGGGGGAAGAAGGCACTAGAACTAATACAATAACAATACTGGCACAAGGACTAGGTTAAATACAAAAACACAGAATAAGAATGCCAACATAGAAAACACCTAAACAGACAACACTTGAATTATAGACACTAATTGCCACAGTAGAATGTTATTAACTTGACCAAGCAAGATCAGTGTTGACTGCATTGTCTGCAGGTGACCGCTAGATGGCAGAATGACACAACTGTCAACGCTCTGCCTGGGGCATTCTCTCTCCCAGACATGAGCTGATCTGGGAGCGTGACAGGCTACTAGAAAAGAAATGGGTCGATATTTGCACTCTACTGAGCAATCCTTTTTAGTTGTAAATTATATTGGTTGTCATATCATTCTCTTCTTTTACAAATATTGTACAGCATTGACTTGGATCGAAATTGGCAGTTGGTTTCAGAGCTATTTGAGAGACTTCAGCGTGTGAAAACGGGGAGTGCCCGTTACAAAAGGAGTTCTGCAGACTCCTTTATTATATTATTATTATTATTATTATTATTATTATTATTATATTAATAATATTGTCTCATATTTAAGTGGCATCTTTGTGCTTCATGTACAATGACAAGAATGTGAATCCAATCCAATCCATTGAGAACCTGCAACTCTCCTTTTCAAGACGTAATGTATTAATCTTAAACTGGTACTTAATGCAAATAAAACTAAATTAATGCTGTTCTCTAGAGCCAGAGATATTGTTTACAATAATTCACTTACATCCACTGTGAATGGGTCTGACACTGAGCGAGTTAGATCATATACTGTAAACATCTTGGCATCTAGCTTAATGGCAAATTTACATTTAAATACCATATAGACAATCTTGTCAGTCAACTGCAGCAAAAATGTGGCTTATTGTACAGGAACAGAATCAGCTTTCCAATGATTAGTAGAAAGAGGATCATGGAAGCAGCTTTACTATCAGTCTTGGACTATGGAAATGCTTCTTCTCTTAAACCTTTAGACTCATTCCGTCCTCATACAGTATATATTACTGGTGATAGTTATCATACTCATCATTGCATCCTGTATGATAAGATTGGTTGGCATTTGTTTATCTATGTTACCTTCTTGTAAAACTACCATCTTAGATCACAACCATGTTGGATTGGAACTTTGGATCCTATCTAACCTGCTCAAATAACTAATGCTTCAGATCCCCAGAGTCTGTTCAGAATTTTGAAAGTGTTTTGTGTTTTGTCTTGTTATTTTAACTATGTTTTTCTACAGTCTTGCTAATGAGGGTGATGGCAATGATCATTTGAGATTTGAATGAATGTTATAATTTTTTCAAAAGAGAATCCGATTTAAGAGTTTTCCAGAATGTGATATTCGCTGTGTGATACACACTCTAACAAAACGATTACTCGCATAAGTCCAGCTCACTGTTGGAGTTGCTGGCTACAGTATATCTTCGGTAAAAGTTAAATTGTAGAACATGGCCCTCCAGATGCTCAGGATAGCTTGTGTCCGCATTACAAGTCTGATACAGAAACACCTTGAAACCATTTTTCAATCACTTACTTCATCTTTAAGTACTGTTAACACATTCGGGGCCATTGGGCTGAGTCTAAATAATGTCAAGAAGACCGGGGAATGTAAACAAACGTGGGGCTGTTTGTAGAGCTAAATCTATACTTTATAGTATTGCTATCTGTCCATTCTCATTGTCAATTGAGTCCATAAACCGTCCCTTCAAAATGGCTTAAAGAAAAAAATATTCATCAATAGGTTCTCATTTTATAGCGCCGTGAATATAAGCGTTATACAGGATTTGGGACTAGTATATTTTCTGGAAGGCTAGATATAGGGCTAATAGCTGCTAACGTTATATATCCAATGGCATTTCCATTTTACAGATGCTACAGAAATAACTCAAACTGCATATGATCGGGACGATCCCAAAGCATGTATGCATGAAAGGGTGGGGGCGGGGGACGTCGTTTATTATGATTGATTACCAATAACCGTGTTTGTCTAACTAGCCACATAGGCCGATCGCCTGGATGGCTATCAAAACAATGCCTGATCGGGCTGTAATTTACGTGAAAAAGATCTTACCGTGGTCCGGGCTGATCCCCCCCGAGCATTTCCCCGTTATCGATCGCCATCTGGTAGATCGATATATCCATTGGCTGATGATAAATCCCCTTATTGCATGGTGAAATCTGCAATCCGAAACGTAATCCAAGCTACATGCTGCACATCCAGAATCCTGCTACTGAAATCTCCATTGAAAGTAAAAAAAAAATACTGATCCGTTCAGCCACAGGGCACACTGCATTAACGCGATAGCGCCCCTAAGAGGATCTGGCGGGTATTGCACCTTCTCGAATTCATAGAGTAGGGTAAATCTGCAGTGCCGCTCGGCGACCTTGAATAGGTTATTAAAATGGAATAAAAGCAATAACAACTTCCCACGGATATATCCGTGCCTCTGTCCACAACCGGTGGAATCGAAACACGGAGATCCCGAATGTGTTAACGTCAATGCATCAGCGCTGCTCTCTGTTACTTTGTTGTCGGGTAGGAGGTTTTTCAGAGGAAGTGTTGGAGGAGGTAGTGCCTAAAGGCAGTTGGATTGGTGGGTCGGACAGGGTTGCTATGTCAATGATTATTTTGCAAATGGTCAAATGGTCATGCTACTAGGCCATTATCCGCTCTATCAAAGGAAAACTTATCAAAGGTGCATCAGAGCAAACCCCACAGGCCACTATGGGTACTGCATCCAACAGCATGCCAAAAGGTTACAGCGTTAACTTGGCTTGGGATTGTACACACACACACACACACACACACACACACACACACACACACACACACACACACACACACACACACACACACACAGGCAGCATGCTGCTAAATGTCAGCTCGGCCCATATGGCCCCCCTGGTCTGCTGCTGCCAATTCTTTGCCAGTCCACCAATCAGGAGTCAGGACTCTGAGGAGATGAAATCCTTGGAGCCCCATTGTTATAATACTGCTCTGAGCGAGGCACGGCAAGCCATACCCTGTTCAGTCCCTTCATCCCCACACATACATACACATGCATCCACAAACACACACTCTTTCCATGTCACGCTTCTCACAATAGAGCCTGGTGCTCAACACCTGCTCATCTAGGGAGAGAGAAAGAAAGGGAGAGAGAAAGAAAGTGAGAGAGAGAAAAAGTGAGAGAGAGAGAGAGAGAGAGAGAGAGAGAGAGAGAGAGAGAGAGAGAGAGAGAGAGAGAGAGAGAGAGAGAGAGAGAGAGAGAGATAAGAGAGAGAGAATGAGTAGGGGGAGTTTCAAATAGGAGGAGGGTGGGGGGGCTCCTCTCACATCTGCTCCTGGGGGCCTGGGCGAGAAAGGGCTGCATCTCTCTCTCTCTCTGTCTCTCTCTCTGCCTCTCTGCCCTGCACTGATTAATGACAGACCAACAAGGTTGAGAGAATCTGCAATCACTGTGGAGAGATACAAAAGGAAAGAAAATCATCAAGAAGGCCTGGGTTGATCACACTGACCTAAGCGAAGGCACGGCACACACGTACTGTAGTGTCACACTGACGGCTCTGCGCTGGTCAGTGTGACGTGGGGAAATGGGCTGAGTGCGTCATGTTTCCAAACCTAAATCACTTAGTAAGTCCACATTTCTCCTTCATTGTGTATTCACTATTCAAAAAGATAATAGTGTTTAATTCCAGAATTAGATATTCACTGTGTGAATACAAATTTCTCTATCAATTTCTGGCAAGTGAAAAGCCAATTGGAGTGATTAGCAAGAGCTCCGCTTTCATCACATAGAAGACCACACTGCACCTTTTTTTTATGAGGGGGAAGGTCATTTAATAATTTTACTTAAACATACAAGGTGTAATTTTCTGCCACTAGGGGTCTCCATAGGGCCTCTCACTCAAAACAATAACTAAAGACGGCATTTGATGGTCGTGAAGGAGAGTGGGATCATGGGAGTTATTTTTTTTTATCCACTTTTTTCTCCTCCTGTTTTTCTGTGTTTTTCTCCCATCCCAATTTAGTCGTTATGCCAATTCCCCCCTCCCCTTCCTGGTCGTTGCTCGCATGTGCCCCCCACTGGTCTGTCTAGGGAGCCCTGAAGTCTATCAGATGCTTCCTCCGAGACATAGGAGACAGCCAGCAGCATCTTTTCACCTGCCAGCGCGGACTCACATTGGTGAGGTGTAACGTGTGGGAGGTCACACTACCCTCACCATCTCCCTCCCTCGCTGTGCAGGCGCCCTGACCGACCTGTAGGAGTCGCTGTTTACAACGACCAGAATACCACCCCACCGGCTTCCCTCCCGCTGACTCTGCCAATTGAGCCAGTATGACGGCCGGCCAAGCCGGAGGCAACGCTGACAGCCGGATTCAATACCAGTGTCTCTCGCCACCCAGCCGCCCTGGATCATCGGAGTTATTGTCTTCATTGTTAAACCACTATTGCTATGTGATGTGTTCTATAGATGTGACTCAGACAGAAGAATCCTGTACAAGGACGAGGTATTGAAGTTATATCCACGTCATGTTCTAATGAAATAGCCCCAAGTAACATTCGCTAACTGCTAACTTAGGATTCAACTACCCATACAGCTACAGATGCAGCACTGAAAATTCAAACCACTTCTGCTGCTGGTCTGCTGCTCCTCTGCCACTATAGAACTAGCACTCAGGTGTTATATTTCGGGGGATGGTGGCTAGCTCCCAAAGTGAACAAAGGGAGGGTACTTAACTTAAGTGCTGCCCCAAGGAGGGGGTCGGGGGCTACTGCCCTCAGATCACCAAGATCATTTTTATATGGGCAGTCTGTGTGGTGTCTCCATTAGGCCTGTAGGCGGAGCTCTAACATAGAGTATGGGTTACACCGGGCTGGATGTGGTCCTGTGTGACACACAAGGTAGAGTGAATGATTGAGCAAGGTAGCTCTTGGTATGGATGTGAATAAAGACAGACGCTGGTACTAAAGTGTCCATTACTCGTTCTTACTACGACATAACATATTGGCGACGACGATGTCGATGTTGAACCTAAGCCAACCGGCACCTTTTCTTCAAAACGGCGGAGAGCCAGCCATTCCATTCAAGGCATGGATCCGCGCGTTCGAAAATTACCTGCTAGCCATGTCCGAGAAGGAGCTACCTGACGCGCGCAAGCGTGCCCTGCTCGTCCATTGTTTGGGAGTGGAAGGACAGAGACTTTTCTATACAATGACGGTCGATGGCAGATGATAAGTACGCCACAGCTTTATCAGTTATTAGAAAGTTCTTTACACGGAAAGTTAATGTAGTGGCGGAGCACTACCGTTTTCGTCAACGTAGCCAACACAATGGCGAGAGCACGGACCAGTATGTTGCCTCTCTAAAAGAGCTAGCTACAACTTGTGAGTTCGGGGAGATGGAAGAGGAAATTATCCGGGACCAGCTGGTCGAAAAGACCAACTCAGCACGCATCAGGGAGCGATTACTACTGGAAGTTCCACTGACACTGACCAAGGCTGTAATGATCGCTGGTCAGATTGAAACTGCGGTGTCGGAGGCAAAAGTCATGCTTCAGGCACAGCCGGAGAGCACGGTAGAGGCGGTCCAGTTTTCACGCTCGTGACAGTACAAGTCACAGCGGGGTAATTTTAATGCGTCACCGCAACCCTTGCCTACACAGTCTATGCAGGGTAAGACATGTTACAGATGTGGCTCTCCTCAACACATCGCCAGCTTTGATGGATGCCCTGCTAGGGATGCACTGTGCAACACATGTAAAAAGAAGGGACATTTTTCAAAAGTGTGTCGGGGTTCTAACAGAGTGAGTGAGGTAACCGAGTCTGAGACTGTACCTGAAGTGACTGTATTGTGCATGGTAGATGGTGCACGTTCTGTTGAAAAGATAGTGTGTACAGTGCAGATTAGCACAGATGAACGGGACGGTCAGGACATTGAGCTCATGCTAGATACAGGTTCAGCTGTGTCTATTTTTCCCAGAGCGAGTTACATGCAATTATTCCCTAATGCATCTCTTACAACACCAAAGCTAAGTCTAGTCAGCTACGGAGGTAATGCAATCCCCGTTCATGGATGCTTGAAGGCTAGTGTAGCTTTTGGTGACCGCTGCACTGACGCAGAAATTTACATTGTGCAAAATGGGTCTCCAGTGTTAGGGAGGGACCTGTTTACTGCGTTACAGATGCAGATACTAGACGGCAAGGTCACGTCAGCTCAGTGCAACCAGACAAATTCAGTTGCGACCAGTGTTGAGAAAAATACACTTGGGTGTGCAAAGGCATTCACACATCGGGTGAAAATACGTCCAGAAGTCAGACCTGTACAACAACCACTACGTAGGTTGCCATTCTCAGTTAGAGCAGCTGTATCCCAGGAGATAAAGAGACTGGTAGAGCAGGACATAATCGAGCCTGTAGAGGCATCTGAATGGATCTCACCCATAGTCGTTACTACAAAGAAAAACGCAGAATTACACCTCTGTGTAGACCTGAGGGATCCAAATAAGGCAGTAGTCATAGATGGGTTTCCACTACCCCACATGGAGGAACTGTTTACAGAATTGAGGGGCGCGACACTGTTTTCGACATTAGACCTTCAGAGTGCTTATCACCAGGTTACACTACACAAGGACAGCCGTAGCTTGACGACATTCATTACTCATGATGGACTGTTTCGCTTTAAGAGAGTGCCGTACGGACTGGCATCGGCACCCAGCTGCTTCCAACGGATGATGTCAATAATCCTTAAAGGTCTGTCGGGGGTCCAGTGCTATCTCGATGACATTATTGTCACAGGTACATCAGTGGAGGAGCACGACAGGAACCTGACGGCGGTGCTGCGACGCATAGACGACGCAGGGCTCAAGCTCAACTACTCCAAGTGTCACGTCAGGAAAACAGAGCTGACTTTCCTGGGGCACACAGTGTCAGCAAAGGGACTATAACCTGACGCATCTCACGCTGCTGCTGTGTCTGAGCTACCCCCACCTACAGATCTCATCAGGCTGAGGTCATTCCTGGGGCTCACAGGGTGGTATTCAAAATTCGTCCCAGACTACGCCGTTGTGGTGGAGCCGCTGCGAGCGCTGCTCCGAGGGTCAGCAACATTCGACTGGACTCCTGAGGCTCAGCAGAGTTTTGAGGCAGTTAAAGGACTCATAGTTGATAGCCCTGCACTCTCACTCTTTGACCCTGAGCTGCCCACGGTCATCACTACAGACGCATCGGACTACGGTCTGGGCGCCGTCCTCACCCAGATGCATCCGGACGCCTCAGAAAGGACTGTGGCGTTCGCCTCCCGCACGCTGTCCCAGGCAGAGAGAAAATATTCCACTGTGGAAAAAGAGGCGCTGGGCTGTGTGTGGGCAACGGAAAAGTGGAGGCCATACCTGTGGGGAAGACACTTCACACTACGGACAGATCACAGTCCCCTGAACACACTGCTCTCTTCAAAAGGTCAAGGTAGAGCGGGCATGCACGTAGCCAGGTGGTCCGCTAGGCTAATGTCATTCTGCTATGACATTCAGTACAAGCCCGGCCGAACGTCACTGCGGACTGCCTGTCCCGTCTCCCACTACCCGGCTCAGAACCTAGCCAGGAGGAGGACGTGGAAGTGGTAGCCCTTGTCTCTATTCTCTCAGCTATCACGGCGGCGGAGTTCAAAGCTGCATGCACTGCCTGCCCGGTGCAACTGAAACTACGTGAGATACTCACCTCCAGATGGCCTAAATCCGAAAAGGATCTAGGCCCGGACTTACGGATGTTCTTCAAACTACAGAACGAACTCTCTCTACACGATGACTGTGTCGTGCGAGGCCCATATAGACTGCTCGTCCCAGAGAGTCTACAGCCCAAACTGATCTCCCTGGCTCACGACACTCACCAGGGAATCGTGAGGACAAAACAGAGACTCAGAGAAGTATACTGGTGGCCTGGCATGGATGCCCAGGTTGAGTCGGCTATCAAAGCATGCAACACATGCCAGTCACATGACAAGTCAGCAGTCACACGCACCTCTCCACTGCAGCCTGTGCCCTATCCTACTGGGGCTTGGGAGAAACTGGCAATTGATGTGGTGGGGCCCTTTGATAAAGCGCCCCTGGACTGTCGCTTTGCAATCACACTAATAGACTACTACAGTAAGTGGCCTGAGATAGCTTTTGTGCCACAGATTACATCACGGACTGTGACAATATTCCTATCTACAGTTTTCAGCAGAGAGGGCAATCCGAAAGAGCTTGTCTCTGACAATGGCTCCCAGTTTGTGTCTCAGGAGTTTGAGGCGTTTCTCCAAGACAGGGGCATAGTGCACAGGAAGTCATCTGTGTATTATCCACGGGCAAATGGTGAAATAGAACGCTTTAACCACAGTTTGAAAGACAGTTTGCAGACGGCCTCGCTGGAAGGCAGGCAATGGAAGGAGTTTACAACAGACCTCTTACAGGCCTACCGGTCTACTCCTCACTCTGCGACACAGCACTCACCAGCAGAACTGTTGCATGGTAAGCCTATGCGCACCAAACTCCATGTGGCTGGATTTCAGATTACACAAGCCACACCACACTCGTCGGAGGACATAGCCGCCAGAGTAGCCGTGCAACAGGACAGAAGCAAGGCGTACACAGATCAAAGGCGAGGTGCGAAGAGTGTGTCATTCCCATGTGGCTCATACGTTCGGGTTAAGAAACCTGGCATTCTTCCTAAGACTCAGTGCAAGTTCTCCAAGCCACTCAAGGTGGTGGGACAGAAAGGACCGCACACCTACATGCTGGCTGATGGACGCTGTTGGAATGCTTCCCATCTGGCACCGGTCTCTCGTTGGAGAGGAGAGGGGGACGGCGAGGGGTCGCCTTTGGACAGTGACATTACAGCAGGGCCACCTTCTGACACACACAGAACCTGTAAGACAGGCCAGGCCGAGATGAGCACCTGTGTGGACTCAGGACTTTGTGATGAGCCACTGAGAAAAGTGTTATGTAATATTGATATTAGTAATGCTGAAAGGTGAAAGAGTTAACGGTTCTGGTTAATTATAATTGTGGCAGACTTGAATGCTAGTAATGCATAGAATTGAAATATGTATACAAATGTCTATTCTGTTTTTCATAGGCCGGAATAAGAAAGGTAGAGTAAATGTTCTTTTTACTGCTTAGCCTTAATGGACTCTATCTTAGTTATAACTTAAGAAAGGTAAGAGTATATTTCTCCATAACTACAAAAACCCTGTTTGTTAAAAACATCCCCTAATGAGTGTATGCCTTGCTCTTCCCATATAGGGAATCTTATAGGTCGTTTTTCAATTAAGAGTGCCTTGTTATTGAATAAGGGAGTATGATTGTGCCATTTATGTGGGTTAGGATATTTTTTTTGTGTTTCACGCCATATCCGGATCGCATGAGTAATTATGGGGCCAAATTTCAATTCACAGTGCTTGATTGGTAGTTTAGTGTATGCTATGTCCTTCAGTCTATGTGGGGCTACTATGTTTTCTTCTAATTTTCTCCAGGATACTAATGCTTGGGGATCAAACCATGTTGTCAATGGTCTTAATGTGTACGCCTTAAAATAGTGGAAAAAATCTGGAAATGCCATGCCACCGTCTGCTTTATTTCTCTGTGCGGTGGATCTTTTTATACGTGGTGGTTTGTTATTCCAAATAAATTTGTATGTGGAGGAGTGTAATCTTTTCCAGTAACCCTCTGGAGGGGGTAACGGTAGCATTGAACTGAAGAAGTTGATTCTAGGTAGTACATCCATCTTAACTATTGATATCCGTGCCTGTACTGAGTTTTTAAGTTTTGCCCACCTATCAAGGTCGTCTTTGATTTTGTTTTGGATGTTGTGTGCCCTTGATTACGATTGGTTCTATGGATTGGGATTGTCTTATATATTGTGCTAAAGGCTCTAATGATAGATCGAATAGTCCGGGACTAAGAGGGCAACCCTGTCTGGCTGAGCGTGATACCGGAAATATTTTGGAGATGATTGTACCTGTTGTAATCATGGCCGATGGGTCTTTGTATAATACTTTAATCATATCAATGAATCCTTTTCCTAACCCCATCCTTTCTAATACTGCCCATAGATACGACCATTCCAGCCTGTCAAAGGCTTTCATAGCATCCAGGGACAGCATCGTCATCCTCTGAAAGTTTAGGGAGAATAATTTGATTAAGATATGTGTCCATTTTGTTTTGATCGAAGGTCGTTTCTGATTTATATAAGTCGGAGTAGAATTCTTTGAATGTATCGTTTATTTTTTAAGGGTCTGTTTCAAGTACTTGTTGTGCTCTAATGGTAGTTATAAAATTATCTGCAAATTTTGCATTAATTCTTAATCGCATGGCTAATAGGTGACTAGGTTTAGAACCTTGGGAGTACTGCTGTTGTCTTGTGCTGCGTATTTGTATTTCCGATTGTTGTCTGTATATGGCATTGATCTCTATTTTTAGTACGTTAACTTGATTTTCTAGTCGAGTTGAGTTGTTGTATTTTAAAGAATTAAATAACGTTGAGTAAAGCGTTTCCAGCTCAGCCAGTTTTGTGCATTGATTCTTGCGCATTTTGAAGGAAAAGCTATCAGTGAAATCTTTGATCATTCCCTTTACCGACATCCATATTATTCTGGGGTCTTGCACCGAGTTTGCATTCTCCCGTAGGAATACTATAAGAGCTTCTTTGAGTTGTGTAATGAATTCCTTGTTATTAAGCAGCATCGAGTTAAATCGCCATCTTGGGGCTCGGGAAGATAGTATACCAAATGTTCCTTTTAGGAGTAAATAACAGTGTGCGTTGGGTATCATTTCCACTTCATAATTATCAAATAGTCTCGGGATGCAAAGACATAATCTATTCTGGATAATGTGTTATGTCTCGCAGATCGACAAGAGTACTTTCGGGTCGTGGGATTAAGTGATCGCCATAAGTCATTTACACCTGCAATCTTCTACCAATCCTTTAATGCATTAGATGAATTATTTTGTTCACTGGAAAAGGCGAGGTAAGATTTGTCCATCCTTGGATTCCAAATGGCATTAAAATCTGCACCTATTATAAATGAGTAATCGGGAATGTCTAACATTGCATTGGTTAGTGTAGTGAAGAAATCCTCTTCGTACAAATTTGGGGCGTATACCGCTACCAACGCTATTTTCCTGTTCTTGTGTACAATCTTAGCTATAGTTATCCGACCTTCTACATCAGACCATACTCCCTTTAATTCAATATTCAACTTACGTTTAACGACTATGGCTACACCCCGAGTTCTCGTACCAATAGAAGAGTGACTAATATTATGATATGTGTTATCCGCTTTTTTAATCTCACCAAGTCCACATGGCTTTTTTACATACAGTTACGGCTATGTTTGAAGTCTCACGGTGTTCCATTAGACATACCAATTGAACACCACAGATACCACAAATTCTTCTATGAAAGAGAGACATCGAGAGGTTTTGTTTCAGATTTTTATCATCAATTATTAACGTCCTCGTATGAAACCCTCCAACTAGACTCTGCCTGGAGGAGGGATATACCAGACCTGGAAAGTGACTTTGATTGGCAAGGAGCCTGGGCAAATGTCCGACTTACATCAAGGAACCCGGACCATCAACAAATCAATCTTAACTATATTCACAGGACATACTTGACTCCTATAAGACTGAACAGAATGGGTCTTAAACAAGACTCCAAATGCTCCCAATGTACAAATTGGGACGAAGGGACATTTATGCACATGTATTGGGACTGCCCACCAGTTAAGACATTCTGGAAAGATGTGACCCAACAATTATCAAAACTCGTATCTTGGAATATACCTGTACACCCCTCTGTATTACTATTGAACAATGTTTTTGAGTTTGCAGTAAATCCACAGCTAAAGAGATTGGTTTTATCGGGTATCACAGTAGCTAAAAAGCTGATCGCATCATGCTAGTTTCAACCGGAAAAAATTTGCCGGAAAGTTTGGTTTCTTACATATCTCGATGTGATTTATCAAGAAATATCTACAGCAAGAATTCTGGGTCTCAATGAATCCAAAATGTCAATGTGGTTAGAAGTGGTGGAGAGAATAAAAGCTAGCTTATAATGGTAGTGTCTGGTTAGGAGCGAGGGATAGTGGAGGTACTATCCAAAGAGGGGTCCGGGAGGGGGGGGTTCGAGCTGGAGCATATGTGTGTAGGTTTTTAGATAACAGGTATTAGGGGTATATCCTATATAAGACAATTAACTAAAATGTGATTTCATTGGATGTGCACTGACAACTAATGCTTGTATATCTTATCGTGTGTTGTCATGTTTGTTTATGTGTTTGTTTAAAAAAATAATAAAAAAAATAAAATACAAAAATAGAAAGGTAAGAGTAGCCTACACACTTTGAAATGTTCTTTACTGTTTAGCCTTAATGGATTCTAAGTTACAGTTATAACCAGCCCTGTAAGTGCTGTCTTAATGAGAAGGATATGTGGTGTCTCCATTAGGCCTGTAGGCGGAGCTCTAACATAGCGTATGGGTTACACCGGGCTGGACGTGCTCCTGTGTGACACACAAGGTAGAGTGAATGACTGAGCAAGGTAGCTCTTGGTATGGATGTGAATAAAGACAGACGCTGGTACTAAAGTGTCCATTACTCGTTCTTACTACGACATAACAGTCTGACTTGGGGTACTGCCCATATATTAGTGTTGCAATGCATGATAAGTAAACAGTGAAAAAAGCTAAGGAATTGGATGGAGCTGGGGCGTTTGGGACGAATAAAAATGTAAGATGAAAATCTCCCCAGCCTGTGGGAGGCAGTGTAGGTGTGAAATCTGGCCCGGTCCAGAACAATAGGAGTCACAAAATCAGTTTGGAGTGGAGTGGTGGAGGAGTGGTAGAGGCGCAGTAGAGGTTTGATTTTTCAGTGCTGCATCTGTAGCTAACATTAGCTAACTTTATGTGGCAAATTCAATCGTGGGGTAATGTAAGCCCAGCACTGTTATCTGTGGTCAAAACAATCATACTAAAAATAACTTTATGAGCGTGTTTTTGTTACGTTCATATGTCATGGTTACCGTACGCATTAGCTTGCCTTTGTGGCTGGCATGAGTAAGCTAGATAGATATTAAAATATCTTATCAATAATGTAGTGAGTTGAATTTAGTCCAACAGCTAATTTCACAATTGTATAACTTAAACATTTGTATCAGTGTTGACATACACAGTTTATAGTTGGCCGAATAATATTTGACTATACCCATTACTTGGCTTTATGAAATACTGACACTTTTATACAATTTTAAACATTGGCATTTAGGTGAAGTAGCTGAAGTTACCTGAAAGGCAGATACCGGTGGACATCTTTGAGCCACCTCTTGTTGAACACTATAGCTTCCAGTGCCTTGTGAGCTCGTGAACCACTCTCCAATCATGGTTCTCTGGCAGGCAATCATGTACACAATGGCCAAGGTACCATTCATGCTCATTCGTCACATGGTGCAGCACTCCGCTCCAGAGTTTCTGAAAGACATAGCCGGTGATTAGACCAGACAGTGGAACAACAAAACATGCATGGATTTTCAGTGTGTTAAAATGTATGGAATATTGCTCTGAGTCTACTGTATGTGTAAACTCGGAGCTTTCCATTTCACACCACACTCCCTATCTTAGCACGTGGTACACTGGACTAGGAGCCTTGTGTCCTCTTGCATATCCAGTTCAGGTTTCTTCCAGGTCATTCCAACCATATACAGTGCAGTACCTGATGGAACACAATATTGTTCCTCAAAGCTTCCCCAAGACATACAAGCTACTCAGTAGACTATAGACAGTGCCACAGATAACAGCTACTCTTTATGAGGAATATATAAAAAAACAAAACATAATTTGGTGTCTTAATACTGGATCTTGCAAGCAATTCATAGTAGAACAGCAATATTAATATAACGGAATCATGTGTCGGAATAATGAGACAGTACTAGGGTTGTGAAATGTCCCATGACTAATAAACTCATGACAACACAGGTAGTACCGGTGACACCAGACATTTGATCTAATAATGCTCAATATCTGTAGAGCGTTTACTTTGATCATTACCATTATGCGGGTACATTGATCTGCTGTGTCTAGTCTGCTTTTAATTCATTTTCAATTACTAATAACTAGTGATGCACGATTTATCGGCCGCCGATATAATATCGGCCGATATGGCAGTTTTTTTACACATCGGTATCGGTCCGATATCAAGATGGGGCCGAATTTTTTTTTTTTTTTTTTTTATTTTTTTTACATGTTTTGGCCTTAAATAGTTTCAAAATATCAGTCATTTCTGAAAATAAGTTACAAAGGTAAAAAAAATATGCGTTTTGGAAAATAGCTTGTTGGGGAAAATGTGTATACGAGGGTGGAGGTAGGAAAGGGGTTAGTCTTGACTAGTTTAATATAGGTCAACTAGCAGGGCTCAAAGACACTAGGGCGACAGTCTGGCTGATGTTCTTAAAACAGCCTCAAGATAGCAGATGGACATTTCAGTACATCATATCGTGTGCTCTAATCTTGTGTCTTTTCTCTCTTACACACATACACAGCACACACACAGACACAGCACACACACACAGACACACACAGTCACACAGACACACACACACACACACAGACACACACAGTCGCACAGACATACACACCGACACACACACACATTCCCTGTGTCACAATACACACATACAATACACACACGTCTGTACACAGACGCACACACACAGACACACACACACAATACACACATACAATACACACGTCTGTACACAGACGCACACACACACAGACACACACACACATACACACACAAACACACACA
>NC_140180.1:41040993-41075993 GCF_963971535.1 Notolepis coatsorum | reverse complement strand
AGGTGAAAGAGGCGTTGTTGTGTTTTCTTCACCACCTGGCCGGTGTGCACGTCCCAGGTGAGGTCCTCTGTGAGGTCTGGTGTCCATGTCCCAGGTGAGGTCCTCAGTGATGTGAACACTGAGGGACTTGAAGCTACCGACTCTCTCCACAGCAGACCCACCGATGTTGATGGGGTCCAGGCTTCCTGTAGTCCAGATAACCTAAAATGAGATTTGAGACCTGCGCTAGACCACCATGGAAAAAATATAAACGGTAGTCAACAAATTTGTTATCCTGTTTGAATTGTGCCATGAATTACACCTATGATGTTTGTAAATTTAAAAGTGTAATTGTCAGATAGCTAACGTTACATTATAGGATCAACATTAGATAACGTGCTTGTCAATTAATATTATATTTTAAATTTAAAAACACCATGTGTAAGTCATGGCACAACTCAAACAGGATCAACACATGATTTGGTGGTTAGCGGAAGGGGATGGATTCCACCTCTCTATATAGTCTGGTTAGACTATAACATTAGGCAATGTGCAGCCGAGTCGACAGTAACAAACATAATTATCAGTTAGCTACTTAGGCTAACGACTGCTAAAACTACTTGTGCATGGCAGATCATGTTTGCTATCCCTCTAAAACTGATGCTCAGCTAAGGCTAACGGTAGCCATAACCTCATAATGCTATTGAACAACTTTCTACTACTTACTTTACCAATACCCCTTGCTAGTCCCCTCCTGTGTTATGTAGCATTTACGCTAGTTAGCATTGATATGTAATGTTAGCTAGTCTGTACCAGCATGTAACGCTTTCCCCGGTCCTGTGCGACCAGCCGGCAACCCTCCGCCCGGGTCGGTTGGTCCAGGACTCAGACATTCACAACCCCCCTTCAATACACTTCACACTACAACATTGACAACCGGTGGGCTGAGCCAGATGTGGCAGATCTGGCATCAGCTCACGCACCTAATTAACATTGTCATCTGCCATTTATGTTTGTTATGTTCGTTGTCTATGTTGTCGTTGTTGTTTCCATTTTGTTAGATTTGTGTTTCCCTGTCTGTGTTTTGTAAATGTGTTTTAGGCTACGTTTAGACGGAGAGAGTCTTGACAGAAACCGCAAAAGTCGTCTTACGGTTTCACTTTTAATTTTGCGTTTAGACTATCGTTTTGGGATGGAATTCTCCGTGCAGACGAGGCTGTAACGACTCCAGACAACTGAGCCCCGCTGTCACACGATTGGCGCATATGTCACATGACGTGCTGTGAAGACCCGCCCTACTCTGCCTCTGATTCGCAGACTGTGGGTGGGGAATGTGATTGGACCAAAGCAGAGTCACTCACAGACAGTGGGTCCAGTCACGCCGCGGGACAGATTATTGTGTATTTAAAAGTACTGCCAATGTAGCCTTCAGGTGATCGCCATGGATAGAATCAGACATGCTTTGTTTACGCTTCTAGGCTACTGGCGCATGCCTGTGATGTAAGCAGTACACGCGACGAGAGCCTTGACAACCCTTTCGTCATCGTTTTATGCGGTTTGACAGTTTAGATGAGAGCGGAAAGGTTTATCATTTCTAGGAATTCCACCCTGGAAGGTAGTCTCACTTTTTTGCGGTTTCACCCCGTAAAAACACTGTTTCCGTATAAACGAAAGGCACATCCGAAAAAATATTTTTGCGGATTCACCTGCTAGCGTTTCCGTCTAAACGGGGCCTTAGTCTGTTGGTCTCAGTTTGTTCTACTGTTATTGTTTCTCCTGTGTGCTCTGTGTTCTGTGCTCTGTGTTCTGTTAGGTTTGTCTACCACACCTGTGTCCTGTTTGTAATTACCTTTTGTCTCTAATTAGTGTTTGTATATTAAGTGTCTGGACCAGCAGAGACTTGCTGGTTCATTGTCTAAATGTTACCTTTGTATGTCAGTCATGTATCCTGTCTTGTGAGTAAAACATTGTTATCGTCACCACGCCATCTCTTATCTGCTCATTTCAAGCTTTCTCTCGTATTCACTCTGCTATCTGGGTTCAAATCACCATGCAGAGTAAGCGCACTCGTAACACCAGCATGTTACCCCAGTGGTAGAATTAGCATTAGGAGGGGGAGCGTATCTATGTTCCTCGGGTCCTATGTTCCCCGCTCCCGATAAAAAGGGTCCTACCCTCACACGAAATTCTACCGTTCGTTGTGGCGACTACTAACACACAAATTTTAGCGCTACCACGTTAACCGTTGTTGGATAATCGGTTACCAATTTTCATACCAGCACCAAAACACAATGCTGGTCTTTGCTGGTATGCTGGTCTATGCTGTTGTAGCGGGGGTAAGTATACCCGCCCTTGTAGGGGTTAATATGGTGTGTTCTTACCTTGGAAGATTGAGACGACGAAAGGAGCTAAGTCCCCGTCCCCAATGCAATTGGCCTCACTACCTACGTGTGTAAGTATGTTTGTAACTATCCCGCCCTACTCTACAGTTAGTATGAATATAAATAGATATGACGAGGTGGGCTTCAGGTTTTAACTCTGACACAGTGGCAACCTGAAGTGTACAATTATGCTCAACCCTCAACAGCTTTAGCTGAAACATAAACCCTCCCTCCCCAAGTCTAGCAGGATAGGTGAGACGCCCCTACTCCAATGTAAACCATTACTAAAGAACACCTGAGAAGTTAATTCAGTTTGTCAAAACAAAATGAAATATTTATTTTCCATGAAGAGAAATATTCTCTCTCTAAGTCCTTCCTTCTGCTGGACATCTTTCTTTCAATGACAATTATTTCAAACAAAAACAATATAACAATTCACTTTCACAGCAACAACATCTTTCTTCGTTCTCCTTAATCAACACCCAACCTGGATAGTCATTTCTACTTCAAAAGTGGACTCACAGTGTATAACTCAATATATCCCAATGTTATGGCAGTTCACCTGTAACAGTTGCATATAATTATGGCAGTTCACTTATAACAGTTGCATATAATTATGACGGTTCACTTATAATATAGTTGCATATAATTATGACAGTTGTAATTACCTCACAACAAAAGCTCTCTTATAACTTCACAGAGGGAGTATTCACTCTGGATATAAACGGGATATCTGTCGCCCACTAAGGGTTAACGCATTACTTCAGTCTTTCACAAATGACATGGGTTTGATACAGTTAACTATCACTTTACACGATACTTCAGTTGGTTACAACTGGAAAAGGGTTTGATACAATTACCACTTGAGAATGTCTTCTGATGGCAGGGAAACGTCCTATTTCAAATGTTCTAAATAATGCGTGTAACTGCTTGATCACTGGGCTTGTACGTATGTTCCGATCTGTTTGTGTATGTGTGTGTTCCAGTCTGTTTGTGTGTGCGTGTATCCCAGTCTGTTTGTGTGTGCGTGTATTCCAGTCTGTTTGTGTGCGGGCTAGTGTGTGTGTGCGTGTTAGCTGTTAATGGACACCAGCCGGTCTCCCTCAGATCCTGGTTCTGTCTGGACAGCGGCACCACGTCTTCTTCAATCCAGAACGAATGCACAATTCAGTCTGGGCACCACGTCTTCTTCAATTCAGTCTTTGCTGAGGTTGTCTTTCATCTTCTGTACTCGATACGATAGGAACATCAACGAACACGACCGCAATAACGCACTCACTGGTATTTACTGCGTGTGCCGTTCGAGGCGCAAAGCTACATTTCACGTTAACACTTCACGTCCTGACCGCAGGTCTCGGCGGTAGCTACTGACTTTTAGCTTATTAAAAGTCCATCAAAACTCTCACAGAATATTCGTCTGCTTCTTTCTTCAACAATGTCATTCACTTTCTTGAAACTCACAGCACTGACAAAGCCTCTTTCGCTTTCAGTCGAATGTTACTTTTCAGAAACGAACGCCGCCATTGTCGCGGTTAGCATGATATTCTCTCAGACACGAGGGTACTTGTTGCATAAAACTCACGTTACGATAACAATGCGACCACACACGGTTATTAGACTGTCCGTTCTAATGTCCGTTACTTCTTCTTAGAAGTTGTGTTGCCTTAACGTCAACTTCTAGTAGTTTCGTGAAGAGACGGTATTCTCCGTGCCTCTCTCATGGGCAACGTCTTGTTCCAACATGCCGTCTTGTTCCAACATGCCTGGACACGCCCGTCACTGTGGGACTCCACTCAGGTACTCCATTCTGATAGGCTGGTTCTGAAAACTCCCGCCCCGCTTGTGATAGGACCATGTACCTGTTCATAATGATTCCACTATGTGTAGAATTACGATGGTAGGATATCCATCTATTTGCATCCCCTACACTGTTGTTGTTTTTTTGTAGACATTACATATCTAGGCTATTCCTTTTTATTTTTTTTTAACATTTCTGATTAGTGTAGCAGGGTGGATTATCCCTGCTTTATGGGAGTGGTTGTACACGGCCACCTGGTAGCAAGAACGCAGCAGAGCTGAGTCCAGCTGGGTCCCCGACTGTAGGCCAGGAATGTTGAAGCAGCAGGAGTGGATGGGGCCTAGGATTCACTGACCTAGGGATGGTACTCTGGTCCTTCTTGCCCTCCAGGGCGATCAGCAGTAGCTCCCCACACACCCACACTTCCCCCAATACGTCCTGAGCCCTCCCACACCCGATGGCAGTAAGATGGATGATATATTCGCTGCCCAAAGCAGTACTCTTCCTTAATGGTGAGTGGAGACCTTTCACAATGAACTATAGGCAGGGGGTGGGGAAATATCATGCAGTATCTGTCTCTAATCCTTTCAATCTCACCATTGTTACACTCTACCGCCCTCCAGGTCCGCTCGATCACTTCACAGATGAGCTGGACATGCTTCTAAGCTCCTTACCGGAAGATGGTACCCCTCTCCTTCTATTGGGCGACTTCAACCTGCCTGACTCATCTCAGTCAGTCATAGTAGTCTCCCTCCTACAATCATTTGACCTGACTCCCACTGCCATGCCTCCCACCCACAAAGCAGGCAACTCCTTGGATCTCATATTTTCACGTAACTCCAGCATCATTAACACCACGGTAACTCCCCTACATGTATCTGACCATTCCTTCATATCCTTCTCACTAACTCTCATGCTTAACCGAAAGGTCTTCACCCCAACTCAAACCGTCTCACTCAGACGCAACCTGCCCTCCCTATCCCCCTCCACCCTCTCCTCTGACATACTATCCACTCTACCTTTGAGTGACACCTTCTCTGCTCTCTCCACAGAGATGGCAACCTCCACCCTCCTCTCAGCCCTTGCAACCTCCTTCGACAAGCTCTGTCCCCTCGTTGAGAAACCTGCCCGCCGTTCCCCACCCAGTCCATGGCTGACAGATCCAGTGAGAGAACAAAGACAGGTCCTGAGAGCAGCTGAAAGGAAGTATAGAAAGTCACGCCTCACTGCTGACATCGACACATATCACAACCTCTTGTTAACATTCTCCAAAACCATTACTAATGCCAAAGCTTCTTTCTTTCACCATAGGATCGAGGCCTCTGCCAAGAATCTTCGCAAACTGCATGCTACCATGTCCTCCCTCCTCACTCCCCCCCACCCCCCCCTCCCTCATCTTTCTCTGCCGAAGACTTTGCGATCTTCTTTGAGGAAAAAGTGGAGAACATCCGCAGCTCCTTCTCCCAACCCCCACCCATTCCAAATGCTGAATCGAGAACCTCATCCTTCACTCTGTCATCTTTCTCTCCCATTACAGAAGCCGAGACCCTGACACTGGTAACGTCGAACCGTCCGACTACATGCCAGCTGGACCGGCTACCTTCCCCACTCCTCCAGTCCATAGCACCAGACATCCTCCCATTCCTAACTGCAACCATCAACTCCTCACTCAACTCGGGGGTGGTCCCCACCTCCCTAAAACAAGCCAGAGTCACGCCCCTCATAAAAAAACCATCCCTGAACCCTACCGTCATAGGCAACTACCGTCCTGTCTCTCTTCTCTCCTTCCTTTCTAAAACACTTGAACGTGCTGTATCCAACCAACTTACTGCTTATCTCTTACAGAATGACCTCCTAGACCCTAATCAGTCAGGCTTCAGGACTGGTCACTCCACAGAGACAGCCCTCATTGCGGTCACAGAGGCACTTCACTTAGCAAAAGCGAAAGGCCTCTCCTCTGTCCTGATTCTCCTAGATCTATCTGCAGCCTTCGACACAGTCAACCACCAGATCCTCCTCGCGGCCCTCGCAGGAATGGGAGTGGCTGGCTCTGCGCTGACATGGTTGTCATCATACCTCAATGACCGCTCCTACCAAGTGTCATGGAGAGGGACCCTGTCGGCCACCCGCCCCCTGCGGACGGGTGTCCCCCAGGGCTCGGTTTTAGGACCCCTTCTCTTCTCCCTCTACACTAAATCACTGGGTAACATTATCACGTCTCATGGCTTCTCCTACCACTGTTATGCCGACGATACTCAACTCTTCCTCTCCTTCCCTCCCTCAGATATCCACGTCTCTGAGCGGATCTCGGCCTGTCTGTCCGACATCTCCGCCTGGATGACGACCAACCACCTCAAACTGAACCTAAGCAAAACAGAATTGCTCCACCTGCCGGCCAAATCCTCCCCCCTGACCGACCTTTCCATCACAGTCGAGAATGCAGCTGTGACCGCGTCCCCGACCGCCAAGAACCTTGGTGTTGTCCTCGACGACCAGTTGAACTTCTCTGCTCACATCGCAGCGACAACCAGAACCTGCCGATTCCTCCTGAGCAACGTCAGAAGGATACGCCCCTTCCTGACAAAAGAAGCCACCCAACTCCTCGTCCAATCAACAGTCATCTCCCGCCTCGACTACTGCAACGCACTGCTCGCTGGCCTCCCGGCCACTGCCACTAAGCCTCTTCAACTCATTCAGAACGCAGCGGCCCGCCTGATCTCAAACCTACCGAAGTCGGCCCATGTCACCCCACTTCTTAGGGACCTGCACTGGCTCCCCATTGCTGCACGAATCCGCTTCAAGGCCCTTGACCTAGCATACCGTGCGGCAAAGGGAACTGCTCCCGCCTACCTCCGGTCAATGGTCTCTAACTACACACCCTCAAGACCCCTACGCTCTGCATCTTCTGGCCGCCTCAGACCTACTCCTATCCAAGCTCCGGGAGGGTCATCAAAGAGAAGTCGCCTATTCTCAGTCCTTGCCCCACAATGGTGGAATGAACTACCCACCCCAGTTAGGACAGCCGAAACACGTCCAATCTTTCGCCGTCGACTAAAGACTCACTTCTTCAACCATTATCTGAATTAAAAAAAAAAAAAAAAAAAAAAAATCTAACCCTAACTAACCATACTGTCATGCACTTGTCCTAATAAACTAACCTACACTGTAGCACTCAACACTTTGATGAACATTGTTACTCAGCTGATAGAGTTGTGCTCTTCCTGATGGCTTGTCGTACAGAACTTGTAAGTCGCTTTGGATAAAAGCGTCAGCTAAATGACTAAATGTAAATGTAAATGTAAAGGGTTAAACAATAATGAGCATTACCCGGAGAGAAAAGGGTTAGACAAAATGCACATTAAACACACACACACAGTGCTCCCATTTACGTCTCCTTTACTTTCGCTTATACACGTTACACGTTATCGCATACCTATCAAGGCTACTTCCACACTGGGCACCTAGTGCTCTCGCTCTATATTACAGACACAGTAATGACCTCTTCCCTTTAAGGGTTATCTACTGCTCCGCTTCGCTGTAGGTGGAGAACAGGGTAAGGAGTAAAGGAGTTCAATGGGAATTTTTGTAAAGAACCACACGTTATTATTACACTCAAAAGGAATTTACAGTGGGCCCACGTTAGCAAATAAAAGTCCTATCTAAAGCGGCTTTTCCCCCAAAACAATAAATGGTTGTGGTGCCCCTAGACACTGCTGCCAGCGTTAGTTCAAAGCACCGTTTATCTTCGCCCTGCGCCACACTGTGGAAATGTCTACCGATAAAGTTTCAGCACTCGGAGCGCCACTGTACTTATCCAAGATGGCGGGCCTGCTCTCACCACCAACCGTCCGGGTGGTAAGATGGCCGTCGGGAGATCCCGCGATAACAGGCAGCGGGCGGGGTAGACGCTGGGCAGGTGACTGCTGGGGTAACGGCTTGGAGGGGCTGGAGGAGCGCGCAGTGTAGTGACGTCCGCTACAGGGGTGGGCCGACACACAGGCTAAACTGTGGTACTAGCCTAAACAAAGCTAAGCTGTGGGTCGTGGTGAACCCCCTGTCATGACGCCTATACACAGCTAACGCAAGGTGGACAATATCTACCACCTGGTCTTCGGCAGTCGCTCGCCTGCCGGTTCATTCACAATGTCTCTTCCGCATTAACCAAACGCTAAGCTACCGCATACTTCTAGGATAACCCGCTTTGTAACTGAGTTTATCTCTCGCATGCTGAATCTCCGGAGCTCCCGTTCCGTGCGTCCTCCTCCCTCTGTGGAAAACGCTGAAGAAGAAGCCCCTCCCTCGGCACCGCGCTCTGAACCCATTCTTCTTCACCTGTGTCTCCCTGCCCAACGTGACCACCAGCACCCCTGGCGGCACCTATATCCTGTCCCACTATGAAGCGTCAATGTTAGGATAGGGAGAATCAAAGAGAGCAGCAAGTTAAGTGTCAATGTCAGGGTAGGGATGATCAAGAGCGGTCAGCCGGTTACACAACGGCCTCGTGAACACAGGGAATGCAAAGGATTAGCATTAGACACATTGAATAATAGTCATACATTTTCAGGTGTCTACATTAGTATTTAAGTAGTTCAAAGTAGATTAAAGAGTAGCTCATTTTGATATTCTACGGTTATTTATTTTATTTGTAATCTATTTCATGGAATCTCTCAACATGTTCTTAACATTGACTGAATAGCAATCGTGTTGACTGGGTCCATCTCATTACACCTCTACATATTGACACCAAACGATGGAGAGCCTTTTTCTACACAGCATCATCATGCGATCTTAATAGGATAATTGCTGTTGTGTCTGCCAAGCTACAGTACAGTATGTCATGCACATCTTGAATCACAAATCAGTCTGGTCCAGGCCATCATGAATCCACACAGAGATGGATTGTGGTCCCTTTGTCTGGTCTCAGGGAGGTGATGGGAACATTCACAAAGAGCACAGAGACAGACGGCTCATCGACAAGGTTCTTTACTTCCATGACGTGCTTGTCACTGGCCCTCTTTGTTTGTGACACGTAGGGAAACATCTTGGTGACATTATCTCCGGCCTGCTTTCAATTACAGGCGATGGTGCATCACAGAGGTCATGTTCGGGGTGTTTTCAGGGAGGTCAACCCTGACTTTGGTTTGACTGTTCTTCCCTGCTCTCTGAGTCACAGCCGTGGGGAGTGATGTGGTCTGGGGGGGAATTCTCTACACAGACGATCTGATAATGCAGATGCACAACTTTTGACTTTTCGGTTTTTCTTCTGTGGAGAAAAAAAAACCTGAGATTGGAGTTTTGTAAAGAGATGACGAAAGCAACGTAAACTGTTAGTCCACAACTCGACTGTTCACGTAAACATTTGAAAAAAGTACAGTATAGAGAGATAGTTTGCAAATTAATAGCATTGGCTATGTTTCTGTGTTTTTCTGTTCTATGGGAAGTCCTGCTGGGATTCTATATGGGAAGCGGGGCTTGTGTCTCGTGCCAAGAACGGAATCCTTGCCAAAATCCTTGATCACCTAGTATGATATTTATAATTCCGTGAAAGATTGTCCTTGATGGACTCCGAAATGGTCTGTTTGCCGAGTTATAGGCTACCTAGTTTTAAGAGATTGCCTTTCCTCAGGCCTAGATGCTAAAATAGCACTCGGGCCTCCTGGTAGCAATACATTTGGATCAGTGTCGTATCCTCCCTGTGGCGGCGGCCATTTTGCTCCATTCTCTAGATCTAATTTTCACTATTCCATAGAATGCTCTGCCATATTGAGTGCTGGAAACCTCTCCCAGAGGAAAGATGTATTTTAGGTCAGCTACATATTTTGCCATCTGTTCCGCTTGACAACTTAAAAGATGCTGGGAGAGAAGAAGACTGGGTCCAACAGAGAGAGGGGACCGGCTGGGAGGAGGAGGCATTAACCTGAGTGAGAAGCTCGGTTGAGATGGGACCAGAGCGGGACCGGAGCGGGGCAGGTGGTGTGTGCTTCGTGCTGAAAGAGGCGTTGTTTTCACAGGAACCTTTAAGATGCCTCGTGCCAGCACACAGCTCAAAGAGGACGTTCTGTGCATGGACAGGGGGTAGGGGGGATATACATTTATCATCCTCAAGCTTCCCACAATCCCTTTGAGCAAAACATGAATGACGCTGAGGGTGGAGGGGTCCCCTGGCAGGCTCCTTAGCATGTGCGAGTTATGCAAATGCTGCTAAACCAGAGCTTTACTGTGTGTTTTTTCCCCCACCTGGTCAATAATAGTAAATTGCACATTGAGAAAATGGCATGACCTTTATATTGGGTGTCAACTGTGATTAGTTCGCTACATCTCTATAACAGCTACAGCTGTGCATACGGAATTGATTCAATTCAACAATAACGTAAACACATGAAGTGAACACATGAAGAATTAATTGCATTAAATTAAATTAAATTAATTTCATTTCACCAGCTTGTGTATGGATATGACTCTTACTAAATGCCCAGGACCAGTAAGGAAAAAAACAGGAAATTATCCTTCATAAACGGAGGTAAAGAAGCCACCTTTGCGATTCATATTTGTTCTCCCCCACTGGTCTTTGTCACCATCAGGTTCAGTGCATCAACACTACATAGAAAACACACAGATACATTATAAATGGGCTTGGTGATGGAGAAGAGGGGGCTGGAGAGAGAAGAGAGGGAGCGATCATTAGGGCTTTTGGAAAGAGTTCAAGTAATTTTCATGTACTCTGAGATTTCAGTGGTGGGATCCCCGCGAGGGGGGTTTCAGAAATGGCCTTCTCTCGGAACTGCAGGTGGGATTCACTTTAGGCCCCGATCACCAAGAGCAACAGAGGGGAAGGACCATATTGTTTTCCCATTCTTCCCCAAAGCGCACGGCGGAGAAATGTTTCAAATCCGACTGCCCTGCTTTCGCCTGTGATTTATGTCACATTTGATGCTAGTTTAATATCAAATACAAATATGTCTTGTTTCAGTACAGTGCAAACGCAACTCCTGCAGAGAGGGAAACGTGGACGAAGGTTCGAGAGAGGTCAGAAGACTTGGGAATTGAGGGCCCGCAGCCTAGTTGACAGGGGAAAATATTTTGTATTCTCCAGGGTGCAGCTAGTTCAAATTCAGCGCTGGTTTTACTTCCCTCACAGGACAAGAACTTGGCTTCACTTATGATGACTATTCCAGATGTGCATCTCACTTTTGTGTGCCTTTTTTTCCCCTCTTGTAGTCCATTGTGAATTTTTGAATACCACAATTAACATCGATAAATCATGTCCTGAATACTTCCCCTTCAATCACTTGGGAATATTCAGGAACAGCCCAATAACTCATTACAAATTGGAGGCTTATAGCAAGGCAAAAAGATAAATTGGGCTGTGACAAAGCCCATATAGGATGAGAGTCTCAGCGATTTTAATGACAGCATACTTAGTTAAATTGGGATAGACAATTAATTAAAAAACGACAGTCCGTTTCATGGAGACCAATGTCAGAAGTGGATCTCACTAGTTCTTTGTCATGATAAAATCCATCATGGGGAAAGGTATTTGCCATCCCCAATTAGATGCCTTCCTTTTCACATTACAAGACCAGTCATAAAATTGCTTGACAAGTAGGCCTACTTAACCACAGCGAAAAAGAAGATTTGGCCTATACAAGGCTATATAAGATTGTTCATGTTCAGTTCATGTACCATACACATACTGCATAGAGTAAAAGAAAAGAAAAATATAATTTTTTTTGCTAACTCTAGCAGTATTGCCCTTACATCATACATCAAAACTTGGAAAACTTCATTCAGACAACATAAACCTTTTGCCAATCATAATCCCCTGGGTCTGTGTAGCACAGAAGGTTATTCATGATAGTCTAAAATAGCATCACACCATTATGGTCAACAGTTATCCATTTACGGTCTTGTATATTAACCCCAAGAGACTAAAATGGCATGCAAATTATTGCAGAGGTACTGTAGGACAAATGTACTAACTCAAGATTTCTATAGCATAGTGCAGTACAATATATTTTTAGTCTTCCAACATTGTTTCAGACCTCACTTCCTGTAAAGGCAAAGCCTTGTGGGAGCTGTTTGAACAAGTCAGTTTCTGCATGCAAGCGAGAGTCAAGAAAGGTGAATACTAATTTCCCCCATCAGCTCTGCTTGACAATGTACACTAGTTGCATGCTTAAATCAATTATCCTAACTTGTTTTTTTGGGTTAAAATAAAAACACCTTTTGTGCAGTAATATGCTTTAAATGGGTTTCTGTGTTGCAAAACGTATAGCGATAACTTATAGTGTTTTCAATACATTTCCCATGAGCCTCTTTGCTCTGTTGACTCTGTGTGCTTTCTTTTCTTACATGCAGACATTTTGCAGGGTGAATTCTTGGTTTCTTGTTGGTCGAGGTGGCTGCAATTGTTTTTCCATTGTTGCAAAAAAAATACCCCATGTTTTGTGCAGAGACTATGGCGTCTTGTTTGTTCTAGGCAAACCTTTGGTATCGCTAGCAGGCTAACTAAGCATGTCTCACCAGAGTTCGAGGCTAGAGCTCTGTGCATGCTCTGTACATGCTCCAGAACTTGATTCATTCGTAGAAAGAATACACATTGTCGCTTTAACAGAATAAATCTAAAGTACGGGTAAAGCAAATTTATTTCTAAACGCATTATACATGTTAGAAAATAGTTGTTGAAAATGTGAAAAGACTGTGAACTATGTAGTGAGCCTACAGCATTGTGGAGTTAGACCAAAATGTTTTTCAGCATTTTTGTGATCAGAAATTTTTGGGTGGATCTGAAATCATGGCTCGATGACACAGGAACCAACCTTCGCATAACCCCTCCCCTAACACTATGTAAAAACTAGAGGGCATTAGCATGGTTCCCCCGGAGATGATAAGTAGCTCAGATATAATACCATTGCAAAACTAATGCTAACCGTTTGATGTGAATGAAAAATGCTAAAACAATTAGCACCATACTCCGAGAGGTATAGTTCAATAAAACCACAGATTTGAGAGGTCTAACCTAGTTGGCTAGTTTGTCAATTAGTCAAGCTTGCTAACCAAGTAGATTTGGTAGATTTGGTAGTGTATAACAAACCGTTTAAGCTAATGCTAACTATTTAATTTATGTGAATGGAAAATGCAAAAAAAATACTCTATACTCTAGGAGGTATATACAGTTAAATAAAAACAGAGATTTGGGTGGTCTAACTAGCAAAACATATAGTGATTAAATGGGAAAATAAAATGGTACTTGAACTGAAAGGGATCTGTCAATCAATTATGATCTGACCATGCCCCCACAATCCTGAGACATGGTCTGAGCAGCCAGAGGGGTTGGATGGGTGGTTAATAATAACAATTATTTCTGTGGTGTGACAAACTCAGAACACATTTATTTTCATTCTGTAAGATTTGAGATTATTTGTAGGACCGCGCTGACTCAACCGTGTACAATTACATTTACAGTAGTAGTTGAGTCCTCATGAATGTTTCTCATTACCATACCTGCTCAATTTTCGAACCATGTAATCTCAACTACTAAATGACATGCTTATTCCATGTAATTGACCAACCCAAAGCTCTGCCCTTTTCAAACTGAGATTTTTTTCTGGCTTTTTCTTGACCCTCTAATCACAACCGCTGCTTACCTTGGTCAAGCCAATAGACCATCTGTTTCCTTATTTGAAAAACTTAATACGACTTGTAATGTGTTAATTATTGTTAGATTGTCCGACAGTATTTATTCCAACGCAGTAGAAAGAACTACAGTTGTCTCGGAGGTATTGTGTTATCAGCATGTTTCATAAGACATAGATTGAAAAGTATCTACCAGATTTGTACAAGTGATGGCTTATTTTGAAGGTATGAACCTGTACTTTCATATACAAAATTAAAGTATGTCCCTCAAAAGGACGCAAGGTATGTGCTGGGTCACATATTCACATACATCCTTGAAGAGTTTGATCTGTAAATGGAAAATATTTAGAACTTAATGAACCCAATTTAAATCAGAATATAGATATGTTTACAGTGTTTACAAACATTACCTACATAAACTAATATTTTACAACCACAAAATACAGCAAATACAATTAAAAACTCTTTTACATGTTGTCTTGTGTTTCAATAACTCAGTCAATCAACTACAGTAAGTACATTTGATTTCTAAAGCAGATTTAAAACAACTGTATAGTTGCACAAATGTGCTGTAAATATAAATGGCACTATAATAAAACAGTAAAAAAATCAATAAAGCAATAATGATTATGACAAATATAACAGCAAGAAAGACTACAAGATAAGAAATAGAAAAATACACAACATAAAACAGAGTAGGTGTGAATCAGACTATCCAGGCAAAAAAAAAGCCCAGTTTAAAAGCAAGGCTGGGTAAACAGGTAGGAGGACACCTTATGTCGGGGGGGAGGCCATTCCACAGCTTTGGGGCAGCAACTGCAAAGGCACGGTCACCCTTACTGTACATAATGAAAACATTTTCCTTCTTGGTGGTGGAGCTATCTATCTGTTTACGTCTGGATACTGATTGGGCCTTTAACTTCTAGTAAATTATTCAACTCTCTCAAAAAAGTGAAGCATGCATTGTTGTGTGATTTTTTTACAGCATTACAATATGTATTTATTGACCCTGGAGGAAGATTACTATAATTATGTGCATTTAGAACATTATCAGTTACAAGTCTACACTGCGTGGACTTGCACAAGGCGCATGACAATTTTTCATTATTAACATTATTACGCCCAGGAGAAGTAAACTCAAAACTTTTGGCATGCCTTTTTGGCACATTCTATGTATACCATAAGGAAATCCACACTCCCCAGTCAAACGCAGGTTAAATAATGTGCAGTATTGGCTTATTGGCTGTTTCACATTCCCCTACTTTCTTCCCTTCACTTCCCTGCTCTAACATGGCCTATGCTCTCAAGACAGTAAACAATAAGCCAGCTCCGTCTGTAGCCATGTCTACTTCGCGCAAATTACATTCCGTTGGGGCACAACGTTTATTTCTCACTTGAGTTGTCAATGGCTGCTTGAAGGAGAATGTGCTCACGACAAAACCTAACTTCATCCGATGGCATAGTTCTAATTGCGGCACGGGGGAATGGGGACCACGTTTCTGCACTTTAAGGTACAGTATGCTCCCCATTATAATGATTTACTGTGCAGCTGCTTCTTGTGTGGCTCCTTGCCATGGCACTGTTCAACACCGCCCTAAACACGAGCAAATTAGATGGTGTAAATTGTAGGTGGATAAATAGTTGCGCTTGTCTTATTATCAAAAGCTGCATTATTATTGTCTCTCGTTATAATTGAATTCATGGGTTACATCATTTGGGTGGAGCCGTTTTAGTGTTGCCATGGCACTGACAATCGGTGTCAGTTGTCTGCTGAACAGGTGCTTCTTGAAGCTCCTCCCACACAGCTGGTCCTCTGGGTCCCCCCCCACCCTCACACGCTGTCCCTCACACTGTGGGACATGCTCATTGTGCGGAGATGTCACGTAGGATTATTACTCCACTGCAAATGTTATCATTTGTGATTATTCCACTACATAAATTAGAAATCCTAACATCCTTAACATCTCACACAAAATCTCTTCTGCCATCTGCCCACCAACCTGTATCTTCCGGTACAATTCCTTAATTGCCCTTTTTAAGGTCCAAATAACGTAATTTCGCAGTCTGCAAACTAGGCGTCCTCGCGCTACGATGCGGCGAGCGCAGTGGAGTGTGCCATGTTTCACCCAGTAAGCCAGCGCGCCGCAGCCAGCTAGTTGAGTGGGAGTGATAATGGCTTGTTAAGGTAGGGGGAGAAGTAGCCTAACCACACCAGCCCCTCTCTCTCTAATCACTCTCTGTGCTTTGATTAGCTGTGGCAGTGGGATAATGTGTGGCGTTGTCGGGGCGTCACGGGGAAATGATTTAACAGCGTTGTTCTTCCCCCTCTTTTTTTTTTTATTTTTTTTTTTATCCCAGCGGTTTTGATCTATTTTTTACTGCCTGTCTCAGTCATTTATCAAAAGCAGAATGGCTAGTAAAATAATCTGACATTAGCACCCAGTGACTAATACCTCTGAAAAAAAAGAGAGAGAGAGAGAGAGCGAAAGGAGAGGTTTGTCATTTGAATAAATCATGGCCACATGTCTCCATTAAAAATGAGAAGAGCGAGTATATAACCCATCTACCTCCAGCCGCCTGTTTTTAAGGCAAATTAGAGGAGGGAGGAAGGAGTAAGAGTCGAGCGGGCCGGTGGGGGATTTAATGGGACATCTTTAACAAAGAAAAATGTAGATTTCCTTTTTTTTGCTTCTAAATCAACCCACCCAGTAGCGGAAGAGTGGCCCTTCAAGTGAGATACAACACTATCTGTCTGAGTCTATTTAGAGTTCCTCTTGGCCTTCATCTGCCCAACAACCCCCCACCCCCCATACACACATACACGCACACACACACACACACACACACACACACACACACACACACACACACACACACACACACACACACACACACATACACAAAAAAGTGAGCAGAAAAGAAGCACAAGGTGAGCGCAAAGTGCTGTCAATTCCCCGCCGAACCACCATAACTAATCCTGAAGCACCTACCCAACTCCACGGCCGAGGACTCGACTGATCAATGTGTGCGTCTTGGGGAGGTAGCTAGCGGTCAGCCGTGCCAGCCTTAGACTCTGGGCTCAGAGAGGGGGGCTGGAGGAGGGGCCTGGGTACTGGGGGATTCTCAGCTGGGGTTTGAGAGGTCCAGGCGGTCAGTCAGCCAGGCAGAGACGGAGGTAGCTCCCCTCCCCGCCCCGCGCCCGACCCCGAGACGGCCAATCAGCCACAGGCCAGCGGTCAAACTCTCCCGCTGCATTATGCATGAGAGGACTGGGTCCTCTGAGGGGGAAGAGAGAGTCTGCCCCTCATAATGTTTACACATTTCAATGTAGTTGAGGTGTGTGTGTGTGTGTGTGTGTGTGTGTGTGTGTGTGTGTGTGTGTGTGTGTGTGTGTGTGTGTGTGTGTGTGTGTGTTAGTCAGTTCTCTATGTGTGCGTGTGTGCATGCATGTGTGTATGCATCTGTGAGTGCATGTGTGTGTGTCTTAGTCAGTTCTCTGTGTGTGTGTGTGTGTGTGTGTGTGTGTGTGTGTGTGTGTGTGTGTGTGTGTGTGTGTGTGTGTGTGTGTGTGTGTGTGTGTGTGTGTGTGTCTGTTAGTCAGTTATGTGTATGTGTGTGTGTGTGTGTGTGTGTGTGTGTGTGTGTGTGTGTGTGTGTGTGTGTGTGTGTGTGTGTGTGTGTCTGTCTGTTAGTCAGTTATGTGTATGTGTGTGTGTGTGTGTCTGTTAGGCAGTTTTGTGTGTGTGTGTGTCTGTTAGTCAGTTCTGTGTGTGTGTGTGTGTGTGTGTGTGTGTGTGTGTGTGTGTGTGTGTGTGTGTGTGTGTGTGTGTGTGTCTGTTAGTCAGTTCTCTGTGTGTGTGTCTGTTAGTCAGTTATCTGTGTGCGTGTCTGTTAGTCAGTTATCTGTGTGTGTGTTTGTGTGTGTGTCTGTCTGTTAGTCAGTTCTTTGTGTGTGTGTGTGTGTGTGTGTATGTGTGTGTGTGTGTGTTTGTTAGTCAGTTCTCTGTGTGTGTGTGTGTGTGTGTGTGTGTGTGTGTGTGTGTGTGTGTGTGTGTGTGTGTGTGTGTGTGTGTGTGTGTGTGTGTGTGTGTGTGTGTGTGCGTGTCTGTGTTAGGCCGTTCTCTATGCCTCTATATTTCAGTGGCTTGGGGGTGCAGACATGCAAGATCCAAAGAGAGGTTTATTTCCCCTTCTGTTTGCCATGATGGGATACAATCACAAAATAAATATACATTTGGTGTTTTATACAATCAACCTTTATTCCAACAATATTCCCTCCTCCACGTCTGATCTACCAGCTCTTTGTCTACAATCCTTCAATATCTTTTTTCTGTCATTTGTCCCAAATGTAGTCATTATTCCAATCCCCTGTGTGTTCCACAGTCCTGGTCGTTGCACTGCCCTCTGTCGGTCTGGGGAGGGTATAGACTACCACTTGAGTTTCGATGGACAGCGTAACGCCCCGACCAACCAGTAGGAGGTGCTAATGTAACAACCACGCCGTGGACGTAGGGACATAAGATAAGATAAGATAAGATAAGATATTCCTGTCCAAGATAAGACATCTGTCCAAGCCGGAAGGTACCGCTGCCGGAGATTGAAACCAGGTAATCGATTTATTTTACCTCTATACCCAGACGCCCCCTAGTCCTTCAATATCTTTGTCTGCAGTTTGTGGCTAATGCTTTGAACAGCTAACCATTACCAATAACCTATTGACATGGTACATTACTATGAGAGAGAGAGAGAGAGAGAGAGAGAGAGAGAGAGAGAGAGAGAGAGAGAGAGAGAGAGAGAGAGAGAGAAGAGAGAGAGAGAGAGAGAGCACAAGCTTCAGCTTCACACCCCACTACACACATGCCAGAGCAACTCTGTAAACATTAGGGACCGTTTAAAAAGCCCTTTCCCAAGAATTCCCCTTTGGCGACATAAAGTTCAATTAAGCAAACAACCTCGCTGCTCGTTAACCCCGGCCCATGCCACACATTTGATCGATAAAGCCCATAAAATGGCTGCTAACAAGTGAGGTGAATAGACCCACCTTCCTGGGCGCTTTCGCATCAGCACTGCCCCCAGAGTGAAAAGCCCAGATTCTGGGGAGTGTCCACCGCGCCCTTTTTTAAGTCCAACGCTGCCTTTATTGTTAATGGGTGCATTAGTGAGAATGGGGAGAGTCTCACTGGACCCCGGCACCTCTCCAACTTAATTATTAAGAGGGGCTAGACTAATGAACTGTAGGATTACAGAGGTGATAATCACTGTCTTGGTAGGTGCATTAAGTCTCGCTCTGTGTCATTACGCACAGAGCCTGGGCGGGAGAGAGAAGAGAGGAGAGAGAGGAGGGAAAGAAGGACATGCACACTGCATGCTGCTGAGGAGGAAGATGAAAGGTAGAGTGTGTTTGTCTTCAAAAAGGAAACGGCGGGTAGTGTGTTAGACGTGTCAATTTGCCCCGTCTGTCTTATTACTAAGTAAGGGATAATCAACTTGTAGGTGTGCGTTAAATGGTTTTAAGGCACGGTGTGGAGGCGATGAACCTGTGTGTGTGCGCCTCTGGGAAGAGCCTTAAAACCATTTAACAAACCATTAACAAGTGGATTATTCCGTGTATATCCTGGTCATTTGGCAATAATATGAAATAAAAGCATTTGCACATGTTTGCACTTGCCATTGGTGTGTTTTCCTTCCTGTTCGTTAGTTTATCAAGTTGATAAGTCAGCTGTGTTTGACGGCTGTGCTCTTTAATGTTCCTATGGTTACAGGTTGGTTAGCGGATTAATTTAAAGTGGAGATTAAACTGGAGCCAAACTACGTGTGCATTAAAGGATTTTAACGCACACCGGCTGGCCAATCAGAAAAGAGTATTCACCCGGACCATGGTATAAAGCTTTTTAATTGTAGTAGCATTGCTTTTCATGAACAGCATGTCTTGAATTTATGTATTTTTTTAAAACAATATTGTGTTCCTATGAATCCGATTGCCTGTATCTTGTGTGTTCTACAATACGCTGGCGTGTCACTGTCCAGCGTGCGGGTGAACAAGCAGTCCTTGTGTGTTTTCATATTTACATTAGCTCTATTCCTTCTCTACATAAGGCAGTGTGTGCACAGCGGCTCCACATCGTATTTGTATTTTATTCAACGCTCTGTCAGATAGGGGGGCCCCTCTTCAGGGGCTTGACATTTCAGTAGTGTGTGCCTTTCTGCCCCTGTGATTTCCACACACAACTTCCCACGATGCCTCACTCCGCTCTCGCCCACCAGGGAGCCGCTCAGGTCTCATTTACCCATGATCCCGTGCTTGCGCTCCCCCGGTCGGACGCCACGGAGCCCAATGTTTTTTTGATGTCCAGAGGGGCAGAGTCCGATCTTATCATCTTTTAAAGTGACGCCTCCCATTTATCACTTGGGTGTTAGTTGTGCAACAGCCGCACAAACGAGCTTCATTAGGTGAATATTGGGGCTATAAGTATGCTCCTAATTAAATTCAAACAGACTCCGCGCCCGACCAGAGACACAATTATATTATATGCACACAACATGATGAAGTATTCTCCCTTCCCTTTCATTCCGTGTTAAAGGAGCATCTGAACATGCAAATATTTGCATGTCGTTGACCCTACAGCAATTTGAAGCTCACAGCACGGGCACCCAAAGTCTGTTTGATAGTGTTAATTTGGCTTTTGAATAATAAAGCAGCTGATCTTCTGTAGCTTCGCTCTGCAATTAAGCTGCACTAGGTCTCCCAGCTTGGACCTTAGTGGAGTCTAATGATGTGAATATCTTATTAGGGGGAGGAATGCAAAGCAAGACACACACCTACAGAGGTGGTCGAAATCAAATGTTTCCTAGCAAAACATTAAAGAGTGCATTCCTGTGTATCCCACGCCGAGTTATTGTTATTTGCGAGAGAAGCTCTCTGAGGTACGTTTGACTGAGCAAGATCCATCAGGTTTAAAATCACTACAGCTGAAGGGACTCACAAAAGCTCACCTTCCCAAGACACCTAGGCAAAACTGCAGCCTCACGAATTATAGCTAATGCATGAATAGCGAGGTGAAGTCCCTTGCCTTGTGCTAACCACGGTGGAACCCTATTTAGTAAAAAATAAATATGTACAATAGACAACGGCGAGAGATAAAAGTCTTTCTGATATTGATCTTTTTTTAGACATGCCATGAATTACACATGATACGTTTGTGAATTGAAAAGCACATTTTTGCAAGTCACTTGTAAGTTAGCTAACGTTAGCAAAACATCATCTAGCACTTTGGGATCCAAGCGAACAAAAAGTGCATTACAAATTAAATTATTATTATTATTATCATCGATAGCATTTGATGTTATAACGTACCGTTAGCTAGCTGACGATTTACACTTTTAAATCGGCAAACCTCCATAGGTGTTATTCGCGACTCAAGCAGGGTCAAAAACACGATTTGTCTCTCGCTGTCGACTACCGTTCGTATTTTTTTTTTTTCCCGAAATAGGGTCCGGCAGAAGGGGAGGGACTTTCACCTCTCTATGACAAACCGCTGGGTGCGATAAAGACATTCCCTGCAAAGGTCAGTAAGGAAAACAAACAAAGCAAAACGAGAGAGAGAGAGAGAGAGAGAGAGAGAGAGAGAGAAGAGAGAGAGAGAGAGAGAGAGAGAGAGAGAGAGATAGAGAGAGAGAGAGAGATGAGAGAGAGAGAGAGGAGAGAGAGAGAAGGCGGGGCGGGGGGGGAAAGGGGCCCTAAAGAACCTCTGAGTGTCATTTAACAAAACACTGATCTCAACCTGAGGGGTGGTTGCAAGGTCTACCCCACCCCCCCCCCCCCCCCCCTTGCTCTTTACTCAGAGGATATATCTCAGTGCCCAAATTTGCAATCAGGGGACAGTAGTGCTTTTTTGCTTTTTTTTTTTTTTTTTTACTGTGTATCCAGCAACCCCTGATGGTGTGCAGATCCAGGAGAAATGCCATTGGATCTGAACGGTCACAGATGTCATGCTATGGGCCAGGCTGCCGTTCCCCTCTGTCTCCTTTTCCACCCCATTTACTTCTTTTACTGCTCCGGTCCGTGCATGTCCCCCTGAACATCCTCTGCAGAGAGCGGGGGGCCTGCCCAGCGTGATGCGAGAGGCAGGGAGGACTTGCTGGAAATGGGTTGTGAAAATGGAGCCTCCGGGGTCTGCATGGGAGACTGTAGGGTGTACGGGGGGGGGGGGGGAGAAATATCTCCGACACCTGTGAAAGGGAGAGGAGAGGAGAGCGGGTCGGTGGTGGGAGGGAGGGTCGTTGGGGAGGGTGATACCCTTTGTGTTGTGTGAACCTATACTGGTCAATCTAACTCTCTCCAATCACAGGCACACTCACCCGTCATGCACACACACACACACACACACACACACACGCACACACACACACACACACACACACACACGCACACACACACACACACACACACACACACACACGCACACACACACACACACACACACTCCAGTGCCAAGACCACCACCAACATCAACAGCGCCCCCTGGGCATATTCAGCCCATTGAAGACATCTGTGCATATCCAATGAGCAGATAAATCATCTCTGCAGAAGAATGTTGATAAATGACCTGTTCATGTTTAGTGGGGCCCGACTGCTGTGCACCCGCACACCCGGGTGTTTCCAACACACAGCCCCCCGTACCATGGCTGGCTGGCAATGTTAAACGCATAGCCCCACCGGCCATCGCTTTTGATTTACTGTTAAATTACAATTTACTTTCACAGCGGAATACATCGGGGGACAATGTGTCGAAGGCGACGCGTACGCCGATATTTTAGGACCAAGTGTGTCTTTTGATGGGGATCGTTTTCTTGGCGACATAATCGTTACGGAATACAAGGTCCTCGTGTTCAACTTTCCCAATTGGTAACCTCAGTGTATCTCACATTACCGTTCACTTATATTGCCACGTCCCTGATTGGTCCCTTCACGCTCTGTCTTTTAAGTTTCAGGTCAACCCTTCACCGTCAAGGGTCTTGTTTGGCCATTGATCTGTGCCGGGGGGTTATGTGGTCATCCTGATGACTGATGTTTTCATTGGCGCCCGGCTAAACCTTTTCTTGCTGCTCTGTTTGCATCCAGGCACCCGTTGAAGTGCCCTCGACATGAGCCATGGATAAAACTAGCGGTTAAGACAACCGACTGAAGACCACTGAACTCAAGTGACAACGCGCTGTGGGAGAACGTAAGAAAAACACAGCTCATAGAGTAGCTACGTCGTCTGTTCCTTGACTGTATGGTAAACATTGTGTATGGGGCACAACCAACTTTGGTTTAGATAGGACTAAACTGGTGACATGCATAGCCACGGGCACATACATTAAACCTATAGTACTGTAGCTATTGATGAAATTAATCCTTTATAAAGAGTACAAGTACAAAACCTTGGTCTGGTAGTCCAATGGGTCTGCTTAATTCAGTTACACTGTCAATGTGGTGACCCACACCCGCAGAGGAGCTGTCCACACAGAGCTTCTGACACTGTGATATGCGGTGATGTACAACAGTGGCTCAGTCCGGTCTTGCTATGCTGTACCACGCTGCACTGTGGGGTCCGGCCTAGTGGGGCCTGCCTTTGTCTTCCAAAGGCTGGTATGGTAATCACATCATAATGTTATTTAGATCAATTGATCCGCTGAAGCCTCCCCACGCCGCGAGCCCCTGCTATTGTAAGGTCAAGAGCCGCGGGGGTGACGGGTTACATTTGCAAAACACAGCGCCGGCCGGCGTCCCCTCGGACCCGGGAAGCGACCTGCTCTCAGCCGCCACGTCCGCGTCGCTGCACCCCCTCCTCCAGCCACGCTGCGCCTCCGAAGCGCTTTGGCCTTTCCCCTGCCAGCCCGTCAACGCGGAACACACTGACAGCGGGTCCCACAACCCCACGGCTGGTATCACAGGCGTCACTGTCCTCTCCGGAGCCAATCCCACTAGCATTTAAGGCTGTCAACCAGTCGGACATCACTTCGACTTATTCTCCCGACTCACACTTGTTGTATTACTGATTAAAATAGTTCAGTTGAATCAACGAATGCACCTAAATCTATGCATACATTGTGTGTAGAGTGTATGCTTTTTATGATGTAGTTACTTTGTCATACTTAAGTGTTTCAGGGGAGGAAAGTAGTGTTACAGTATGATATTATCCATTAACAGGTCTTATATTATAAGCAGGCTTATAATATTGATGTCTCTTCATGAAGCAATTGTTACTCATCACGATTGTCATTGCATCTACTGTATGTATGATAATAGACACACATAGCATTTTAAGCAATAAAGACTTTAAGTAAGTGTTACCACATTTCCACTTTAGCAATAGTTGTGTGCCGAGCTTGCGTTAGTCTGAGTCCCATCATGAACACTTGAATGAGAGTTATTGACTCGTCCCCTCACACAAATAGTCATTCTGTTTAATTTGGCAGTGAATTACAGCGCAAGATTAATATGTTTTATATGGCAGAGAAAATGTTCTTCTGGATGCTGTGCTGCATTTTTATGAGTACGCCATAAGTAAACATTTCCCCTCCATTGTTCAATTCATCTGTATGTATTTTTTGTATTAGTCCTATGGTTACTATGGTTACTGACAGAGATATTCTTGATATAATTAAGAGTTATTAAGTGATCGGAGAAAAGGAGGACAGCTAGAATTTTGCTCTTTATAAGGAAATGTCAAAGATATTTGTGGGAGCCCAACATTTTCTTTGCGTGTCTGTCTGTCTGTCTGTCTGTCTGTCTGTCTGTCTGTCTGTCTGTCTGTCTGTCTGTCTGTCTGTCTGTCTGTCTGTCTGTCTGTCTGTCTGTCTGTCTGTCTGTCTGTCTGTCTGTCTGTCTGTCTGTCTGTCTGTCTGTCTGTCTGTCTGTCTGTCTGTTGTGTGTTGGTATTTACTAAACATTATGAAATGGCGTATTACCAATTTCAGCCGACTGCCGTATTAGCATCACAATGCACTGGTAATCTAAACACTAAAGAGGTGCTCTATGTGTTGTTCCCATAATGGGATTTGATTCAGGGGTGGGTTGAGCATTGATGAGGAAAAAGCACACTTGATCTGAAGCTGTTGTACATGAACCCCGTCATGAACATCTTAATGGATGTTATTTTCTGGGGGTGGGGGGAGGGGTTCTGTTTTATACATGGTTTGTGTTGACAATGGTTCATTTGATCAGGTCTACAGTTACACACGTGTATGTGCGCACACACACACACACACACACACAGGCACACGCATAGACACATTATACAACACATAGAACCTTGTTTGGAGTCTTAATACAATTTCCTCTGAAAGCTAAGGCTGAACCTGGACTCTGTTTTCCACGCTGCTCACACACACACAGGCGCACATACAGACACATCCACAGACAAAAAAAAATACACACAAAAAACTACACACAAACACCTTCCATGTGCACACACACACACACACACACACACACACAGACACACACATACACAACACACCTTCCTCACACTTGTTTAGGATCCCGTGAGACCCATAGGAGTTCTCAGTACTATCCAGGCTCCCCTGACGATACGGTTCACCAGGTGTTGTCTGCAACAGGCAATTAGTAGAATAGGTGTAGCTGTCAATCACCCTGGCTGGAAGATTAGCTGCTTGGCCGTAATTAGCGGGTTAGAGGCTTCTTGGCCCAGAGGATAAAGGCTTTGCCAATAATGGGCCCTGGGGTATTAATTACTGAAGGTCGAAGCTGCCGAAAAGGCCAGGATCTTAGCAGCGGCGCACGTAAGATGATTGTTTAAATTTCAAAAATAATACTGGTCTGACAGTTGTTAGTGTCCCTAGGGGTTGCGGGTACAAGGTAGCCGAGGTAATTAGTTTGAAGAGGGAAAGGGCATGGTTGCAGGCATGTTTGTGAAGAGCGAGGGAGGGGAGAGGAGAGGGAGAGAGAGACAGAGCAAGATAGAAATATAGAAAGGAAGGAGGTAGATGGAAAGAGAGAGGGGGGGAACAGAGATAGAGTGGCAGCCATGCTGTAAAAAATTAAATAAAGGCGAGAGAGAGAGAGAGAGAGAGAGAGAGAGAGAGAGAGAGAGAGAGAGAGAGAGAGAGAGAGAGAGAGAGAGAGAGGATCAGGGGAAACATTTTATGAAACAGAAAATGTTCACCCTGAAATAAACGAGACACATGGTATTTCTCCTCTCTCATGAAACTCTCCTCCCCAACAACACAGCAGAGTGTGCAGAGTGCACAACACAGCAGAGTGCACAACAACACAGCAGAGTGCACAACACAGCAGAGTGCACAACAACACAGCAGAGTGCACAACAACACAGCAGAGTGTACAACAACACAGCAGAGTGCACAACAACACAGCAGAGTGCACAACACAGCAGAGTGCACAACAACACAGCAGAGTGCACAACACAGCAGAGTGTACAACACAGCAGAGTGTACAACACAGCAGAGTGCAACAACACAGCAGAGTGCACAACAACACAGCAGAGTGCACAACAACACAGCAGAGTGCACAACAACACAGCAGAGTGCACAACACAGCAGAGTGTACAACAACACAGCAGAGTGCACAACACAGCAGAGTGCACAACAACACAGCAGAGTGCACAACAACACAGCAGAGTGCACAACACAGCAGAGTGCACAACAACACAGCAGAGTGCACAACACAGCAGAGTGCACAACACAGCAGAGTGTACAACACAGCAGAGTGTACAACACAGCAGAGTGCACAACACAGCAGAGTGTACAACACAGCAGAGTGCACAACACAGCAGAGTGCACAACACAGCAGAGTGCACAACAACACAGCAGAGTGCACAACACAGGAGAGTGCACAACAACACAGGAGAGTGCACAACAACACAGCAGAGTGTACAACAACACAGCAGAGTGTACAACAACACAGCAGAGTGCACAACAACACAGCAGAGTGCACAACAACACAGCAGAGTGTACAACACAGCAGAGTGCACAACAACACAGCAGAGTGTACAACAACACAGCAGAGTGTACAACACAGCAGAGTGCACAACAACACAGCAGAGTGCACAACAACACAGCAGAGTGTACAACAACACAGCAGAGTGTACAACAACACAGCAGAGTGCACAACAACACAGCAGAGTGCACAACACAGGAGAGTGCACAACAACACAGGAGAGTGCACAACAACACAGCAGAGTGCACAACAACACAGCAGAGTGTACAACAACACAGCAGAGTGTACAACAACACAGCAGAGTGTACAACAACACAGCAGAGTGCACAACAACACAGCAGAGTGCACAACAACACAGCAGAGTGCACAACAACACAGCAGAGTGTACAACAACACAGCAGAGTGTACAACAACACAGCAGAGTGTACAACAACACAGCAGAGTGTACAACACAGCAGAGTGCACAACAACACAGCAGAGTGCACAACAACACAGCAGAGTGCACAACAACACAGCAGAGTGCACAACAACACAGCAGAGTGCACAACAACACAGCAGAGTGCACAACAACACAGCAGAGTGCACAACAACACAGCAGAGTGCACAACAACACAGCAGAGTGTACAACACAGCAGAGTGTACAACAACACAGCAGAGTGTACAACACAGCAGAGTGTACAACACAGCAGAGTGCACAGCAACACAGCAGAGTGTACAACAACACAGCAGAGTGTACAACACAGCAGAGTGTACAACAACACAGCAGAGTGTACAACACAGCAGAGTGTACAACACAGCAGAGTGCACAACAACACAGCAGAGTGCACAACAACACAGCAGAGTGCACAACAACACAGCAGAGTGCACAACAACACAGCAGAGTGTACAACACAGCAGAGTGTACAACAACACAGCAGAGTGTACAACACAGCAGAGTGTACAACACAGCAGAGTGCACAGCAACACAGCAGAGTGTACAACAACACAGCAGAGTGTACAACACAGCAGAGTGTACAACAACACAGCAGAGTGTACAACACAGCAGAGTGTACAACACAGCAGAGTGCACAGCAACACAGCAGAGTGTACAACACAGCAGAGTGCACAGCAACACAGCAGAGTGTACAACACAGCAGAGTGCACAACACAGCAGAGTGCACAACACAGCAGAGTGCACAACATAGCAGAGTGTACAACACAGCAGAGTGCACAACATAGCAGAGTGCACAACATAGCAGAGTGTACAACACAGCAGAGTGCACAACATAGCAGAGTGCACAACAACACAGCAGAGTGCACAACACAGCAGAGTGCACAACACAGCAGAGTGCACAACAACACAGCAGAGTGCACAACACAGCAGAGTGCACAACAACACAGCAGAGTGCACAACAACACAGCAGAGTGTACAACAACACAGCAGAGTGTACAACATAGCAGAGTGCACAACAACACAGCAGAGTGCACAACAACACAGCAGAGTGCACAACAACACAGCAGAGTGCACAACATAGCAGAGTGCACAACACAGCAGAGTGCACAACAACACAGCAGCGTGTACAACACAGCAGAGTGCACAACAACACAGCAGAGTGCACAACAACACAGCAGAGTGCACAACAACACAGCAGAGTGTACAACAACACAGCAGAGTGTACAACAACACAGCAGAGTGCACAACAACACAGCAGAGTGTACAACAACACAGCAGAGTGCACAACAACACAGCAGAGTGCACAACAACACAGCAGAGTGCACAACAACACAGCAGAGTGCACAACAACACAGCAGAGTGTACAACACAGCAGAGTGCACAACAACACAGCAGAGTGTACAACACAGCAGAGTGCACAACAACACAGCAGAGTGCACAACAACACAGCAGAGTGCACAACAACACAGCAGAGTGTACAACAACACAGCAGAGTGTACAACACAGCAGAGTGCACAACAACACAGCAGAGTGCACAACAACACAGCAGAGTGCACAACAACACAGCAGAGTGCACAACAACACAGCAGAGTGCACAACAACACAGCAGAGTGTACAACACAGCAGAGTGTACAACAACACAGCAGAGTGCACAACAACACAGCAGAGTGCACAACAACACAGCAGAGTGTACAACACAGCAGAGTGTACAACAACACAGCAGAGTGTACAACACAGCAGAGTGCACAACAACACAGCAGAGTGCACAACAACACAGCAGAGTGCACAACAACACAGCAGAGTGCACAACACAGCAGAGTGTACAACAACACAGCAGAGTGTACAACACAGCAGAGTGCACAACATAGCAGAGTGTACAACAACACAGCAGAGTGCACAACAACACAGCAGAGTGCACAACAACACAGCAGAGTGTACAACAACACAGCAGAGTGTACAACACAGCAGAGTGCACAACAACACAGCAGAGTGCACAACAACACAGCAGAGTGCACAACAACACAGCAGAGTGCACAACAACACAGCAGAGTGTACAACAACACAGCAGAGTGCACAACAACACAGCAGAGTGTACAACACAGCAGAGTGTACAACAACACAGCAGAGTGCACAACAACACAGCAGAGTGCACAACAACACAGCAGAGTGTACAACAACACAGCAGAGTGCACAACAACACAGCAGAGTGCACAACAACACAGCAGAGTGCACAACAACACAGCAGAGTGCACAACAACACAGCAGAGTGCACAACAACACAGCAGAGTGTACAACAACACAGCAGAGTGTACAACACAGCAGAGTGCACAACAACACAGCAGAGTGCACAACAACACAGCAGAGTGCACAACAACACAGCAGAGTGTACAACAACACAGCAGAGTGTACAACAACACAGCAGAGTGCACAACAACACAGCAGAGTGCACAACACAGCAGAGTGCACAACACAGCAGAGTGCACAACAACACAGCAGAGTGTACAACACAGCAGAGTGCACAACAACACAGCAGAGTGTACAACACAGCAGAGTGCACAACAACACAGCAGAGTGCACAACAACACAGCAGAGTGTACAACAACACAGCAGAGTGTACAACACAGCAGAGTGCACAACAACACAGCAGAGTGCACAACAACACAGCAGAGTGTACAACACAGCAGAGTGTACAACACAGCAGAGTGCACAACAACACAGCAGAGTGCACAACAACACAGCAGAGTGCACAACACAGCAGAGTGCACAACAACACAGCAGAGTGTACAACACAGCAGAGTGCACAACAACACAGCAGAGTGTACAACACAGCAGAGTGTACAACAACACAGCAGAGTGTACAACACAGCAGAGTGTACAACACAGCAGAGTGCACAACAACACAGCAGAGTGTACAACACAGCAGAGTGCACAACAACACAGCAGAGTGCACAACAACACAGCAGAGTGTACAACACAGCAGAGTGTACAACACAGCAGAGTGCACAACAACACAGCAGAGTGCACAACAACACAGCAGAGTGCACAACACAGCAGAGTGCACAACAACACAGCAGAGTGTACAACACAGCAGAGTGCACAACAACACAGCAGAGTGCACAACAACACAGCAGAGTGCACAACAACACAGCAGAGTGTACAACACAGCAGAGTGTACAACACATGCAGAGTGAGTGCAGAGAAAAAAAGAAGAGTAGAAAATACATTACAACACAGCAGAATGCACAACGCGGCAGAATGCAGCACTCATACTGTACACACCGTGCTGCTAACAATCCACCTCCATCATTAATGTGTGAGAAGACGGCAGTTGGTGTCTCAGTGCAGTGTGTTTGCATCTGTACTTGAATGTGTGTGTGTGTGTGTGTGTGTGTGTGTGTTTGCATCTGTACTTGAATGTGTGTGTGTGTGTGTGTGTGTGTGTGTTTACATTTGGACTTGAATGAATGAATGAGTGTGTGTGTGTGTGTGTGTGTGTGTGTGTGTGTGTGTGTGTGTGTGTGTGTGTGTGTGTGTGTGTTGTGTGTGTGTGTGTGTGTGTGTGTGTGCGCGCGCGCGTATGTGTGTGTGCGTGTGTGTGTTTGTGGGCGGTGGGGTCGAGGGGCATCCAGGCAGGCAGGGGGTGAGCGGCTCTTATTAAAGTACTAAAGATGGCCCATGGCAGATGCTGTGAGGAACGGGTGCAAAACAAAAGGAGCGACTCACCTTATGTCTCTTGCGGGAGAGAGGGGAGAGAGAGATAGAGAAAGAGAGAGGGGAGAGAGGGAGAGAGAGAGAGGGAGAGAGAGAAAGAGAGGGGGGCAGATGCCAGGGAAATAAAGGCAGGGTGGTTGGTGGTGGGGCCCAGGTTCAGCCAGAGTTCATGCTGAGGAAGGTGATAAAGTGGACCTGCCACCCGCTTACTGGTGCCCTCGAGGCCCCAGAGGCTGGCCCTCTCTCCGCCTGCTCGTAAAAACAAAAGGCCTGCGGAGCTGGTTTACACTCGCACAACCAACAAAACCGGAACCACACTGTCCCCTTCAAGCCAAGCACAAGAGGAGTGCAGGCATAGCGTTGGTGATTACAGATGTCAAACATTCCCACTTGGTGTGGGGAGAATGTAGGTGTATGGGCTTAACAAGCACAATCACTGGTGTTACTGCCTTGCTAAGGTGTAGCCTATCAAACAGCACCAACAACTGTCTCGTCTTATCCAAATGACCCGACCGCGGGTCTTATCGTACCGTGTGTTATTGTGGTCCGTCGTGAGGAATGGAAAAGATTACTGCATGAATACATCAGCAGGCGGTGTTCTTTTATTGTTTGTCTGATATTGACATAATCTTCAGTCATTTGATATTTTTCTGCGACTAGGCTTAACATAATGTGCTGGGAGGTGATACTCAACATCCTGAGAATGGGAAGACCAGGTGGAAACAAGGAATAACCGAGCTCCTGTGAGTTGGGCCGTGTCTTGACATTATAACTCATTATGAGGTCATGTCATAAAAAAGAAATATATATTAATATATATATATATATATATATATATATATATATATAATATATATATATATATATATATATAATATATATATATATATATATGAATGGTAGCTCACATCCTATAGCAGTGGTTCATTAAACTTGAAGTGCCATAGTGTTCTGATGTACATACATGAGACATCTGATGTTGAGAAAGGGACTAAATAGCTTTCTGAATGTACATTTTATAATCACTATGTAATTACAATGTATTTTACTCTACTTTGAATTTGTCCCATGACAGGGTGGACATATTTTGATGTTTTGCATTGTACATTGTCTGCTTGCAGTTAATCTACACAAAAGTGTTGGAACTTCTAACAGCATAACATCTACCTAATTCAATGAATATGAAGTTCAATGGAAAATAGGGAAGTCTCAAAGGCACCTTACTAGTTTACTGGCTCAAGATAACCGCTAAATTTTCTATAGACCTGTTCACCGTATACGTCAGAATCAGTGTGCGTGTGTATCACCAGGGCAGAAAGGAACGTAATCCTGGTCAGAACCACGGGGCAGACTACAATATATTTGCATTTGTTAGCCATGCTAGCGATCTAAACAATCAATCCATGCCAAAGCTAGATATGTAAAAGGGTGAAAGACTCACACCTACAGCCATGCTGATTTGGCTAAATGACATCCAGGCGTTTTCGTTTTAAAACAACTTTTAGTCAGGGGAGTGTCATGGTTTCTCCATAGAGCCCCATCGTATTTTTTTAATGCAGAACCTCGCACAGGTCCGGAACGTGACTCAGTTGGTATTGCTGATTGGCTCGAACACGGTAGGCCTATGTTTGTAAACAGCGAACAGGTCTATTAAAGATTCTTGCGCTTTTATTTTGAAGGCAAAATCGCACCGACCTCAGTAGACGTGAAGCAAAGGGAGAGGCTTTGTAAGGTGAGCGATACCTGGAACGCATGTTCTGGGGTGCATCAGCTTTCCTTTTAGCTCCTGGCTAAATTTAGTTTCATGATGTTCCATTTTGTTTCCATTTTGTTTTATGATGGTTTCTCTCTCGCTGGATAGCTAGCGTAGCGTCAGTTAGCGTAACGTCAGCTAGCAAGCTCGCTAACACAGGTGATATAACCGTTTTTCCAGATTTTGGGTGACGGCAACCAAGCAACAGTGTTTGTTTACAGCTTTTTAATCTGAATACATCAAATGTTTTTTGTTCCACTGGTAATCTTGCATAGCCAGGACCTCTCTCCACACGGCATTAGCGCTGTGCCATCATTCCACTATACTAGTGGAACAACCATAGAACTATATGAGGCATTGATGTGTCACCCCCCCCCCCCCCCCCCCTCCCCAGCTCATCACAGGGACACTGCTGAATTACAGTAAAAACTGTTCTGTACACATTCATTAAATCTGACAGTTATTGTGAGTAAATTAGTTTGAATGTGTCCTCCAGTGATGTCATCAGAGGACACTGATTCCTTTGTGTTGGCTTGATTAAAGCTCAATTAAATGATGGAGATGAAATAATACCAGTCCCTATTGTGATTACTTCATCTACATCATTTCATTGAACTGTAATTAACACAAGGATTCAGTGTCCTCCTCCGACATCACTGGAGGACATATTGAAACTCATTAACTCTCAATAACTGTAAAACAAAAATGCATGTGTGCAAAACTGTTAAATGTTTTTGGATGTGTTCATCAAAATAGTTTTTGGTGAAGTGCTCCTTTAAGCCTGCTTGGAAAGTAGATATGCAGTATAATGCAATAAGCTTGGCCTTAAGTGGTTTAAGTCCAAAATAGATATGTCAAGGTTGTGGTAAATTCACGTTGAATTCAACCAATTCAAAATGTAATTAGAGACTGCGGTCCATTTGCTATTGACAGAACATTCATTCAATTATTTTAAAATAACCTGAAGACACAAACTTCTCACGGCGCAAAAGTAAAAAAAGAAAGAAAAACGCACCTCTTGAACCGATCGCTTTGATAGCGAGCCCATCCCATGCACCCTTTTTTTGGTGTGTGTGCGTGTGTGTGTGTGTGTGTGTGTGTGTGTGTGTGTGTGGTGTGTGTGTGTGTGTGTGTGTGTGGGGGGGTGGGGTGGGGGTGGGGGTGGGGGTGGGGGGGGCTAATTTCAGCTCCTTCCAGCAGAGGGCGATCTACCAAGCGACCCCCCCTCCTCCCCAGGTTGGTTCTGCCCGTCCTGTCCCCCTCCTCGCTCGACATAAATCTGCCCTCATGTAAAACTCTGCACCTGTGGCTCACGGTAGGTCCTGATCCGAGTGCCACAATAACATGTCAGTCCCCTCCCTAATCCGCCCGCGTTCTTTATCTGCCCCAATTATACTACACCCATAAATAAGAATAAAACGTCCCCCCCACATGCACGCTGGGTGGAGCGAGGGCTCTGTGTTGTGTGTGCGTGTGTCTTGCAGGGACAGTAGGGGGTTAGCGAGGGGGTGTCAGACAGCTCAGGCTGGAGGCCATCATTTAGATCTGTGGGTTTGAACCCACAGCTGAAGCACTGGCCTGGGAGACACAGCGGGGTCATGTTTTGGGGCCGTAGAGTTTATCATTTTTTATATAGACAGTTATCTAGTCCGAGGGCTTTATTTCTCTCTCTCTCTCTCTCTCTCTCTCTCTCTCTCTCTCTCTCTCTCTCTCTCTCTCTCTCTCTCTCTCTCTCTCTCGGCCATGGGTTTGTTTTTCAGCCGGCCTCAGCAGAAAGCCCCTCTAAGTACACTAACAGAGCTGTAGTCGACTATGGGGGCATCTCCACGATTGCTGTGTTTACATGTTATGGAAGGAAAAAGTCACCAAATGAACTTTACATGTGCTCTTTGTCCTTCGGTTTGATACTAGTCCACACCATGTAACACACCGGCAGTAAAGAGTAGGACTGCGTTATTACTCCCCGTTTTAACAGACTCTGGTGCTGCCGATTAATCATGCACTTCATGCAATATGTAGCAGGTAAAAAAATAACTAAAGCTCCCCTTATTAACCTTTAACCCTCCACCTCACTTACATTTAATGCAGGAAAAAAGCAGAAAAGGAAATCTGAATTAACCATAAACTTACGGAAATTAAATTCAGCAATAGTTTTAGGAGTGTTTAATAATGTGCAGCGTGAGCCAAAAGAAATGTGCAGCTGGTTCATGCATTGTACTCGTAAAGACTTTATTATGGCCAAATAAAATACTTAAGTAACACTCTCACCACCCCCCACCCACGCCCGCCCCCGCACCCTTTGGGGTGGTGTGATTGAACTTTAATTTTAGTTACAATGCTCTTGAAAT
>NC_140180.1:40992580-41040793 GCF_963971535.1 Notolepis coatsorum | reverse complement strand
TGTGAGTGTGTGTGTGTGCCTCTCTCTCCCTCTCCATCTGTGTGAGTGTGTGTGCCTCTCTCCTCTCTGTATCTCTCTGTGTGAGTGTGTGCCTCTCATATCTCTGTATCTCTCTGTGTGAGTGTGTGTGCCTCTCATCTCTCTGAATCTCTCTGTGTGAGTGTGTGCCTTTCCTCTCTCTGTATCTCTCTGTGTGAGTGTGTGCCTTTCCTCTCTGTATCTCTTTGTGTGAGTGTGTGTGCCTTTCCTCTCTCTGTATCTCTCTGTGTGAGTGTGTGTGCCTCTCATCTCTCTGTATCTCTCTGTGTGAGTGTGTGTGACTTTCCTCTCTCTGTATCTCTCTGTGTGAGTGTGTGCCTCTCCTCTCTGTATCTCTCTGTGTGAGTGTGTGTGCCTCTCCTCTCTGTATCTCTCTGTGTGAGTGTGTGTGCCTCTCCTCTCTGTATCTCTCTGTGTGAGTGTGTGTGCCTCTCCTCTCTGTATCTCTCTGTGTGAGTGTGTGTGCCTCTCATCTCTCTGTATCTCTCTGTGTGAGTGTGTGTGCCTCTCCTCTCTGTATCTCTCTGTGTGAGTGTGTGTGCCTCTCCTCTCTGTATCTCTCTGTGTGAGTGTGTGTGCCTCTCCTCTCTGTATCTCTCTGTGTGAGTGTGTGTGCCTCTCCTCTCTGTATCTCTCTGTGTGAGTGTGTGTGTCTCTCCTCTCTCTGTATCTCCCTCTTGTTCTCCTACCTGTGGGAGAATCTTAAACCTCAGTTATGGAGCTTGATCCAGTTATGTCCATGTCCTGACTCCATGTTATGTCCATGTCCTAAATTAGACTCCTCTCTAATTTAAAGAAGCATTTGCACTTAACACTTTCTGCGCCAGCCGTTCTATCCATCTCTACCTCTAGTTGGCCAGCTTAAAATAGTAGTTTCCGCGGTGTTTCACTATGTTTGCGAAGCTGTGTGTGTGTGTGTGTTCTGTATTCTAGCTGTGGAGACAATGGTGTGGCTCATTTGCACTACTTGTAGTGCAATATGGAGAAAATAGTTTGTTTTTACACACTGTAGTTTGTAGTTTATTATACGCTAAACATTGTGCATTTCCAAGATAATCCAGTCTTTTTTCACAGATTGCAAGATAAAATGCGTTATGTGCAATAAGCCCGAAGCGTTCTGGTTGATTCCCTGAACCCCCAAATACTCCCAAATCAAAGGTATATAACATGTACCTTCACAAAATCATCAATGGGGGGGGGGGGGGGGGGGGGTCGTTTTAACTCAAAACTGTGATCGTGTTTGCCGAGCATGTTTTATGTCCGGTGAAACACAGAACTGTGATCGTTAGAAAAACATGTTTCAGGTTCGGTAAAATAGACATAGAATATACCTTACCTTAGCAGGAAGGTATTCCAAAAATAATAATTCCAAGTGATTGCATCGCCATCGCGATTACCAGTGTATATGTCTATACACGTTTCGATGGTAAAATACGCTTAGGCAACGGAATTTCGAGGCGATCAATGTGAATCTCTGTTCAAGCATGAGGAGGAGCCCCTACCAAAAAAAATAAAAGGGAGACGTGTATCCACGCCAATGCAATTCCAGTTCAGACACAGACGGATACTGCCACCTGGTGATATTCGATCGGCATTGCAATTCAAACATAAACAAACAACCCAGGGACGGCTAGAATGACCCGGATGATGATTTAGAATGGGGATCAGAGGAAAAAGATCAAAGCATCTAAAACCAAAATTGTACGTGTGTGGCGCTCAACCGTTGGCGAGCAAACACATAATATTACGTGATTGGCGCAGAAAGTGTTAAGTAAAAGTCATGTTATTGATATATTTTCTTTGTATTTTCTCACATTTGGCATTGAAGTAATCCAAAAGTCACTAAAAAGTAACCAGATTATATTACTTTAATATTGTGATACTCAGAGTAAGTTACAGAATACATTTTTCAACAGGTAAATGAAACATTTGGCTCTATGATAAGCTATCTTAAAGTTATAACAACCCAAACTAACCCAAACTACCATCTATTTCATGCAGGAACATAAACAACTGTCTCAGCAACAACATTCCAACGCAAAATATTGTTGAAGTCATATACAGCGGCCTGGAGACATAAAAAAAGAAAGAAAATCCATTCCTTTTCTGTTACAGTTCTCATTCACAACATATGAATGTGTCACATTAAAACCCTAAACGGAGTGGGGGGTGGGGGGTGGGGGGGGAATCACAAAGCACAGCACAGACCAAAAAAAAGAAAAAAAGATTTATAATTCTAACAATGACTGCCGGGGCTTTACGGCATATTTTCGGACGACTGCGCGCCAGGCTGTAAATCTCCAGCTGGTGCTCCCCTGACGCCCCCCCCCCCACACACACACACACATACACACACATACACACCAGGCACAGGCACCCAGGCCCTGCACCTTGTTTAGGAAGAAACAAATGGCAAATGAAAAGACATTAAGTTCCACATGTTATGCACAGGTGTCAGTGTAATAATGCGTGTCAGGGAGAGAGAAAAAGTGGAGAGGAGAGGAAGAAAAGAGAGAAGGGGGGGAAAAGAGAGCGGAGAGCTAGTAGAGCGTTGTGTTTACTCTTGGATAATCTCCGGGCTGTCTTCTGGGAAATGGAGTGTGAGAGCGTTGCTGTCGAATCCCAATTGTCCGACCAGGAAGAGATGTTTGATGCGACGACTAGCCTATTGTTCTTGCTGTCGTTGTTGCGCTAGCTCTCGTTCTAGTGTTCAGTGTTATATTTACCGGGGCTTCATAGCTTGATCACCTGGTTTTTTGTCTTTATTTTTTCTATATTTATTTGGAAGAATTGAACGTCACATCTATATTACTTAAATTTCTTTTCCATTTTCCTAAGACCCCCGGAATAATGGTGTTAAAATATAATGGCCGTACAGTCAACCGTTAAACGGTATGCTGAGCTGGAGGTTTCCTATCAAGGGCCTGTGGCGCAGTTGGCCCATTGTATGAACCCTCTCCAAAATCGCTCAGTCCCTGGGGCAGACCATGCCTTAGGTCATGGACACACACACACACACACACACACACACACACACACACACACACACACCACACACACACACACACACACACACACACACACACACACACACACACACACACACACACACACACACACACACACACACACACACACGATCTTGTTCATTTTAAAAGATGCCTTCAAGCCTTGCCTCGAAGGCTTGGCTTGGTAAATGGCACACCCACTCCCAATCACTCACTAAACTGCAAGCTTCCAAAACCTGTTCTCACACAATGCTCTTTGTTAGTGTAGTCTGTTTGCATTCATTGCATTGCTTTTTCTTTTTTTTTATAAACCATGTGAAAAACTCTATTTGACCTAAACAAGAAGAAGCTCTAGAGATTTTGCCTAATTGCAGGCTGAATAATAGGTTTAAGGATTTCAATGTGTTTTCCTTACATGGAATAATTCAGGTTATTTTTTTCCCCTCTTTTTTTCTTTCTCACATCGGTCTTAATTTAGAAGCTCACAAGACACAGCGTCTTCCGAAAACCGACGCGCAAACTCAAGACTCCTTTGTTCCTATAGTCCCCCGGCAAACTCTTCCAATTCGGTAGTGTTCTTAATAAAGCGTCAAATCCAAACTCATCAAACTGAGCGTGGAGCCCGCGGTCCCTCTCCTCCTGCCTCTCCTCTTCTTTGTGGGACTTGGAGGGGGCCCAAGTTGATTAGCAGGCATCAGCGAAGCCACGGGTGTTGGCTAGAGTTAATAGCGTGTCCCGAGTCCATCAGGCATCTTTGCGGCGTGGCAACAGGCTGACTCTCCCCCCCTCGGTGAGTCCTAAATGCTCTCGTGAACACCGGCTCCCAGCACGCACCGCTGCGTCCTCCCATCGCACGTCTCCACGCCGCCTGGCCCACTCCCTCACCACCGGCTGTGTCTGAAAGCCTGTACATAGGACGGAGTAGGAATTTAAAAAAATTAAAGATGAACATGTCGACTCGGAATAATGCAACGTCAACGTTTGTCGAGTTAAGCAAGGTGATCGTCTCATCCCACTGTGCTCCAAGCTACACTTGTAGTTTATTGGTGAATAGGGGAAAAAATGGCATTTTTCTATAACACCATTGTCCTTTTTTACCAAATTAACCATTCTGCGTTGTCTGTAATTTACCGGTGACTTGAAAAACGATGAAAATGTATGACAGATTCGTAGATAGGCCTACAGATGAATGAGAGAGACAGGAGTCAGGCCTTGTTCGCCTTGTTAGTCCCCGTTATCATGATGAGTGAACCATCTTCTCTTTAGACAGACTTTGGTGATATGACACTGATTGCTTTGCGGTGGTAAACAAATATAATTAAGCTTGAATCGTACAGAGAGCCTACAAGTATGGTAGCATGCATTTAAAAAGATAAATAATAATAACAACAACATAAGTTTCACGCTGTGGGTTATAGCCCCAGGCGGGTTTTGTTATTATATATAATGTTTACTGTACTGTATATACCCATTATTTATTAATTATGGATATACATGATGTATATTATATATTACAGATTCTGAAACTGTCACAATCAATAGGCCTACAAACATACAAACCCTTAAACCATTAAACTACCATAAATAGTTAAGTAAAAAATGTTTAATAAAATAAGTATGAACAAGCCTGTAAGTATGGTGGCGCTGTACTCAAAATCCAGAATCTACTTTGAGTGATGTGGTGTTGGAACAGAGGCGTCAGCAGCCTCCTCTTCAATAATAAAACACAGGCAACGCACAATATATGAGCAACCAAATGTATTCCATGTTAAGCAAATGCAGAGTGCATCCCCTCCAGCGGACACATTTAGAGTGGAGCACCGGTAGCACTTCAGTGAAACATACTGAGACATAATCTCAGGTGATGGCCTTGCAGGTGTAATGATTTGCGCTGCCCAGGCCCTAACGAAACACACGAACACCACTGGAGATGGCAAGTATCCTTGTATTCGCCTCCCGGAGGAGCTCTGCTATAGAACTCCTCTCGTCCGCCTCGACGATCTCCATCTTTGTAGCAGCACAAGTGGCCTCGGGCACTGGGGCTAACAACAAAGTTGCTTGGCAGTCCGTGGCAACATGAAAAAAAAAACAAGAAAAAAAACACCCTATAGAGTCTCAAAAACATGCATGTAGAGCAGTCGATAGGTGAATATTGCAACGTGTGGCATATGTAACCAGCCTGTTCATTGTTTATGAAAAGCCTTTTGTATTAATCTCCGAGGCGAGGAGAGAGACAGACAAGGGGTGGATTTGCATGCAAAGAGAGGCTCGCTGGCAGGGGTAGATTTGCTCCAGAAGGCCCTAAAGGAAGAGGGGTGTGCTGGACTGGAACGCAGCAGCATTAGTGCCAACAGGGACCAGTGTGGATTGTGTACCAGCGCAAACACAAAGCAGCCCGCGGTATAGAACACTCTGGCTCCCTCTTTAAGCACTCCTCGGCCTGACCCTCGGAAGGGCTCGCCTCAGTTATTAAGAGATAAAGGATGTCCGTCCAAAATTAAGTCAACACAGAAGCAATCAGCGTTTACCCTCCGAGTCTTCTCCCAGTGTCACAGGGTTAGAAAGTCAATGTTGTTTTGGAAAAGCAGGGTATGTCTGCACTTGGATGTGTGTTTTTTTCCCACAACTGACAGTCCATCTATAGTAGAAAGAAGAAAACATTGATCACAATCAATCAATAAGAGTATAGTGATGGACAGTGATGAAGATTAGAATGAATTAGAAGAAAAAGAGCCTTGATGGTTATAGTGTGTGATAATGTTTGGAATGGCGGGCTACCGTAAAGTTTACAGTATACTGCACCAACAAAGTATGCAACGGAAAGGGAATTAAAAAGCATATATCCACATGGGCATGTTGATATACCATATGACTATGATACAGTACAATCATTTTTTTTAAGTTTGTATAAAATACTTATGAATAACCTGACTTTGGACATTTCCAGTAAACACCATTCTTAGGAGCCTACAATTTTTTGGAAAGGTTATGACTACCAGATGGATATGAAATCAAGGTTTTATGGTCTACCCACGACACAAAGGAGCACAATATATCAGACAAATGGATGAGTTTGAGTATTGCCCTGGGGATTACTCTCAAATACATCTGATATTGTAACTGTACTTGGAATACACGAATCAGGGCGTCTGATGCTGTAACTAGTGTGAATCCTGTTTTATATATACCAACCCTGGCTCAATATTTAAAGAGCCCTTCAGAAGAATTGTTATTCCAAATGGAAAGTTAGGTATTATGTTACAAAATGACCCCCCCCCCCCCCCCGAATACAGTAGAGCCTCGTATATCTGAAACGCTAAGGAATGGAGGTTGGGGTGAATGAAATATTTGGAAAACTGAAATGTATTGGAATTCCACAGTAGAGCTGAGTGAAAACATGGAACATGAACGTGTATAACTCCTCAGTAATTAAGACAGTGTTCGGATTGAAGTCCATGAATCTGGTGGGTTTTATGGGCACAAGCATCTGACCCGTCTATCCTGTGGCTTAAAAGTATTTGCAGGTCCAATCAGCAAGAGGTTTTAAAGAGTGGGTTGGATGCATACAGATGATGTGAAACATCCACATGTGCTGTTGCCAGTTCAGACTCAGTTCAGGGTAGATGCTGCACTGTTGCCCTCACAGAAACATAATTGTGGCATTTCCCTAGTTTTTCCGGTCACAAACCTAATGCTAGTTGTCCGTATCATAGCATGGCATGTGCCATCGGTGTCATCGTTTAAAATGACCATGGCAATCCAATACTTACCGTGGCTGTACCATGATGAATTATTTATACAACGGTAAAATCATGGTAAAACTGAAAACCCCATGAAACCACTGTGCTACTTCTATGAAAGGAGGATAGTGCCAGGATGGCTAATCATGTAAATCTAGTAAGCCAACAGCTTCATGCACCTTGTCTATTATTCATAATCAATAGAATATATTTTCACATCAACACATATTTTAATCATGTTTGTTTAGTATACTAGTCATTTTGGAAGCCTGTTTAGATAAACAAGTTAAATGACAAGGTAATTGAACCCTTGCGCTGAAGATCCATATACAGTGAGTCTGTTTTGAAGTTTTTTTGGACAGCCCGTGTATTTTCAGTGGTGAAGCTAATCTAAATCACTTGGTGTGTGAATGTGATACATCACAAGAAACTATACTCAGCCTCGTCGGTCTTTAACTGTTAATGAACACAACACTCTACCATAATTAGATAATAATGTTTGAAAACATTCTTCCTCTGAAAGCTTTACACATAATGATATGGTTCTGCGTCTGAGGTACTGAATTATCCTATTGATAATAGCTATAACAACCCACACAAAATGTAATAAAAATATAATTCCAGAATGGGAGCATTACATTTAGAGCCACGGGGAAGGTAGATTCTAACACTATGTTGTGTGAGAGGGAGGGGGAAATCATCACGTCGGTGAGAGAAGGCCAGCCCATTAAATCATTGCTATCACCTGCTGGCACATGCTTTCTTAGCCAATCAAGCAGATCGGTGTCTGCCTGTGCGTGACCTTCTCCAGGCAGGACTTCCTGTTTGGGAGGCCCCTACAGCCAATGGCGGTCAAGGGCCATGTCTTCCAGGGTCCAATCCCTGGGGTCCATAAAAATCTGTGATCCTCCACAGCTCATTGGCAATGGCGTTTCCGCTACTACTCACCATGCAAAACTTTAGCTTGGCCTCCGGGAAGTGGGAGAGGAGAAGGTTAATCAAACCGCGGCAGCGGGGTGTGAGTTCCATGATATTCTGTCAGAAGCCATGTGTGGGAAAACAATGACATCATCGGAAGAGTATAATATATTATTTTCTGCTGATCTTTTTTATAAAATTTTTCATTTTACAGATTTTGTTATTGGGTCATCTCTCTTCACATAATATCCATAAAGCAACTTATAGTCACAAGGAGCCACAAACATGTACCGGAATATTTTTGCCAGACCTAGAGGGCCGGCCTACAATAGCGAATGTCCCTAACTGACTGGCAGACTCGCAGATTTTGGAAACACGCACACAGGCTTAACTAGGCCTAGTCTTGTTTTAATTAGTGTAAATTCTTCACCCCATAAACAAGACGTTAACTCAATAAGACGATACCATAACAAAATGAAAATAGAAGCACATCAACTTATCGTTTTTGTTTTTATAACCTTGCACCCGAGTAAACTTACCCCACGGTGTGTGAATGAATGAATGAATGAATGAATGAGATGGGGATTTGCGGCTGATCTCCTCGCGGTCAAGGTCACGTGCATCATCCCGGGCCGGGGGAAACCCTACACTTCCTGTATTCTACCCTCGCCGCTTCCTGTTCGGACGCATTATTCACACAGAGGGGCGGCCGAGCAAAACAAATGGGGATCACTTAAAGGAGCTAAAACAACATCCTGATGCAGGAGGTAATGGGGTCCTCAAGGCGCCAGGGTTAGGTGCCCCGGGAGTGCCTGTCAAAACTCTATTAATAAGACAAGGCGTGTGAGTAGGGAACAACACACAGACTCTAATGAGCACCGGCACCGGCAGCCTCGAGTCGGACTCCAGACACCATACATGCCGAGAGCCAGTGTCATGTTCATCCATCTTGGTCACATGGCGATCTCTCAGATCAGTGCTCGGCGAATGATGAATGTGATCCAGGCTTAGCAGTGTCACGGACGACACATTATCCTGCCGCATCAATTCTGTTAGTCACTTAAGATTATAATTATTTTTTTACCTTATCACTTTTGATTATAATCATAACCAAGAATAACACACACACTGGCGTTAACTACATGAATTGAGGAAATAGTGTAGTAGTTGTTCATGTCATTGATATTAAAGGTGCTATAGATAACATGTAGGGCCACTAGATTTTTATTTGGGGGAAAAGCAATACTTCCACACCTTCTAAAAGCTCTATGGATGTATTATATAAAAATAAATAAATAAATAAAATGATTAGTCTACTTAGTTTATATCTATGATCGTGTGTGTGTGTGTGTGTGTGTGTGTGTGTGTGTGTGTGTGTGTGTGTGTGTGTGTGTGTGTGTGTGTGTGTGTGTGTGTGTGTGTGTGTGTGTGTGTGTGCATGCACGTGCATGTTTGTGTGCCTGTGTGTGTGTGTGTGTATGTGTCTTTCTCCTGTTCTCCCCGGAAAGGATAAGGTTGGTAACATCTGCCCCCCCCCCCCCCCCCCAGCTCAGGAGCTCACACAGCCCCCCCTCATGGCACTCATCACTGGGAGCCGTCGCGAACATTCCCAGATGCTCCAGTGTTTCTTGAAAGCGTGGAGGTGAGAGGTGGGAACCCGACACAATGTTGGGAGAACCATGGGGCGTGTGCCTCAGAGGCATTCCATTATCATGTAGAACAGATACTCATCTGCTATCAGAGCAGTGCACCAACGGCTGATATCAAATCATACATTTCTTTATCTGCATACTGTGTGTGTGTGTGTGTGTGTGTGTGTGTGTGTGTGTGTGTGTGTGTGTGTGTGTGTGTGTGTGTGTGTGTGTGTGTGTGTGTGTGTACATGTAGTGGGTGGAACCGATGGGCCCAACGCGCAACATTAGAAGGGGTTAATCCATATAGATGTTGACACCCATATTGCTTACACATGGAGTTAATAAGACTAACACATTATTAGCTTCATAACATTCCACCATAATAATGCGGCTGCCTGTCAATCATTGAGACAATTAAATTGTTTAATGAATAAATTTGCATTGATAATGGGAGGGTTGCAGGGAACATCTGGCTCCAGCAGTTTAATGGCATACCTTGCATCAGATGCCCATATGGAATGCGAGCGGAAGGGCTGTTTTGATGCTAACTAAATGAAAAGTATCACTCAAATTAATTTGGCTCGTTTGACAGTGAGGAAATCACTTAGTAAGAGTGATTCTGGCATATTACAAGCTCTGTGGCTAATTGCAGTAGGAGGAGAAATTGTTCTGCCTGTGCCACCTTTAGTACAACCCCAGCACACACACAGACGCTCCACCACCACCCCGCCATCACCAACACGAAAAAATACCTAATGCTCAGAAAACTTGTCTGTAACAGTTTTTTTCCTCGCTGCATTTCAATATTGCACCGGCATCAGGAATTTGTCGACAGCGCCAAATGAAATGCAAATTGGCCCTGGCTCGCCATGTCACATCTGGCTGAGCTATCACTTAAAATCTTCATACGTGTTTCCACAATTAAAATGAACAATTGTCGCTCCATTGCTCATTTCGCTTGCGCAGAGGCTCCCATTGCCAAGATATACATTTCAAACTGAGTGGCTGAAGAAGGGATGAGGTTGTAATTATGCTGCATGAGAAATGAAGACATCAGTGTCGTTATACTACATGGCAGACAAAAAGACACCAGAAATCACAAATTGCTATTCAACAAAATCATTTCCGGGAAGAAACTCGAGCATAAATATTCATTGGGACATAAAATGAATGCCAGGTTCCCAATCATTGCATTTGGGTACTTTTTCCCTCACTTTGGCGTGAGGATTGTAATTGATAACAATCACTTAACTCCCTGCATATTTTGGAAGAAGTTGTCCTCGGCTATGTTTAGAGAGTGGCCCCAACCCCCCCGCCCCCCCCCCCCCCCCCCCCCCCCATTTCCTGAGCATATCTCAAGTCTGACAGTACACCTTCACACCAGTGCATCTTTCTTACTAATAGACAGGCAGTGGATAGATCCTTTAGTTATAAACGACGTGCTTTAGCCCTTTCACTACCACACTACTAAATAGTTAACCTTTTCACTGCGACAATACAGAAGGTTAACCCTTTCACTGCCACACGACAAAGGGTTAACCCTTTCACTACCACACTGCAGAAGGTTAACCCTTTCACTACCACACTGAAGAAGGTTAACCCTTTCACTACCACACTACAGACGGGTTAACCGTCTGTAGTGTGGTAGTGAAAGGTTAACCTTCTATAGTGTGGTAGTGAAAGGGTTAACGAGCAAAAGAAGAGAACGTCAATTCCGATGCGAGCCAATAGCTTGCATCGCTCTTCCCCAGCAGGCTCGAAACTTGGGAAGCGGTCACCCTCCGAGATACCAATGCCAAAAGTAATGTATTATAGTACAAACAAGCCGAATGTCTCTGAGAGGGAAGTGGCCGGCTGTAAGGAGGTGATTACGACGGAGTCGTGGAGCGGCAGGCCACGGGGAGACCATGTCTTCACTGATTAGAGAGGCAGAGAATTAGAGGAGAGAATTGAAACATATACATTTCCAAGCAGAGGAATTGAAGTCTGAAGAGAAGATTACATGCTCATAACTTTATTGTTTTGTGTGCATGTGGTGTGCGTGTGTGTGTGTGTGTGTGCGCAACTATTTGGTTTACATTTGAATTAAAAAGCAGGATGAGAAAGGGCTTGCCTCCAAAACAGACAAAGTGATATCTGCCAAACGCAGGGAGTGGCGTGGAATGTCCTTTTTCTTTCTAGTCTGCTGGTGGGAATATAGAGGGCTGGTCTGGCTAATATCCATGGCAGCCCACGCACCGCTACTCAGAGCTACTTAGCACACTGCTCGGCATTGTCTGTGGAGCCAGGGCCCAACCCGTAGCACACGGTACAATGTGGGTGTCAAGGAAATGTTAGGGTTTCCCCATAGATCCAAGCTCCCATCGGTCGGGTCCCGTACTGAAGTCCACTTCCTCACAAACCACTCCGGTGACCTTACACTCCTCTTCCTCAAGGTCTGAATCTTAACAACGCGTCATTGGACTTTGACAATGGATTTCTCTGACATATTGTTTTAATCTGTTCTGTTTGGCTCATCCTGTGCGGCTAAAGCCAGACTGCAATCAAAGCAGCGAAAATGTGTAAAATACGATTAAAATACTAAAATGCTATTTAATTGGATGGTTATGACTGTCGCTTTCCGGGTAAGGGATGTCTACCTGTTTATAGACCACCACGAGATTGCACTTGAAACTGAATTTATTTGGAGTGCCGGGTCCAGCTGCCTGGTCAATAAGAAAAAGGGGTGGTATTTCAAACTGTGGGAAACATACTGTAGCCTCTCCAAATGTTGCCATAATTTGTCTTGAATGAAGATCTTTCATTTATGAGTTTTTACATTTTGAAGCCAATAAAAAAAATAGCAATGGGGCGGTCAGGTGGCATAGCGGAGATTGTGCTCGTCACCAATGCAACAGGCTGCGGTCTCGACTCCCAGAGAGTCAGCATTGCCTTGGCTCGGGCTGATCGCTATACTAACTCGTTTGGCTGAGTTAGGGGGAGGGGAGCCGAGGGTGGGTCCTGGGCGTTGTGGACAGCGACCCCTACAGTTCGGTCGGGGCGCCTGTTCAGCGAAGGTGGGATCTGGTGAGAGGTAGTGCGGCCTCCCACACGTTACACTCTCCCAGTGAGAATCTGCGCGGCCAGGCTGGCTGCCGGCTGGCTGCACATGTGTCGGAGGAAAGCATGTGACAGTCTCCGGCCTCTCGGACCAACAGTAGGGGAAAGTGCGCAACAACCAGGAAGGGGGTTGGGAATTGGCATAACGACTAACAGTGGGATGGGAGAAAAATCGGAAAAAAGGAGGGAAAAAAAGATAAAAAAAAATTAAATAAAAAAAAAAGCTACGTTTGGCGGTAGCAGAAGCGAACGCAACCAAGCTGGGGCACTAAGGATATTTGTATTTGTGTACATATTACAAATAAGTAATATATTGACGTATATACAAAAATTTACAATATGTACATATTTTCAGAAACCTTTTGAGCTCCCCTGCTGGGAAACAAACCCAGGGGGCTCACATGGGAGGCAAGTGCTTTTACCTCAAGACTACTGGGACTGGGACATACTTTTCTGATAGCCTTTCCCTAACCTTAACCTTAACCCTAACTTTCTATCTTAACCATAACCGCCAAACGTTAAAACGAATCATAATTTTAGTATCATAGTTTATATCAGGGTGGGTGGGTGACTTAGTCTAGTGGTGAGCGCATTCGCTCCCAACCATAATCATTGTTAGTTTGACTCCTGGTCGCACTGTTTGTTTGGGACTTTCGCCCAACATAAAACATTTTCCTATGGTAATTTAGTACTTGACGTTTTCTGATGAAACCGTGTTGCATTTAATCACCTCTCAACGTTGAAAATGCATAGCAAATCAAACCTCTCTTGACATGAATATATATGTTAGATGTTGCATGTTAGATATATCTAATAAAGAAAAAATTATTATGGCTCAATATTCTTTGTCCAATGACCCCAAACTGAATGGTATAAGTCTCTACTGTTGAGTAAAAGCAGTCGAATCAGTATCACTCTGTAGTTCAGGACTCTGTCTGTATATCAGAATCTGTATCATACATTTTTTTTTTCAGTCCACTGTTCAGCCATTGACATATATACAGGTTGACACAATTGACACTTGCTGGAGGGGGAAATACCTTTGCAATCATTTCATTGTTACCCAGTGTTGACGATGATTGGCACTGGACTGATGGCAGACCTCAATCCCTCCAGCAACATAATGTTCCAATTGAATCACAATCGATTGGATATCGTCTTTGGAGTACTGGGTGAGATGATTAAGAAGATGATTCACCATATCTGTATTACACTGTTCCATAGCCCTTTGTCAAACAAAGGATTACAGCCTTCCCATCTATCATTCTATACTATCATTCTACCGAAATTAACAATCCAATCCCCTCTCGTATCAGTTGGAGGGGATGCAATATGTACTATACAGTATAGTACAGAAATGAACTACCATCAGCACAAATATTTAACCTCTTGTACGGAAACTCTTCTGATTAGCCAGAAACGTACACAATTTCCGAGAACGCGAATGAAATGTGAAACATGGGGAAGGTTACCCAGACAGACCCTCTCCCTCTCCTCTATTGTAGCGAGCCGTCTCTTTCTCTCCCCCACTTATCTCTCAGAAAGGTAAAAACTCAAGGGCTGGTTTTCTCACCCTGAGAGTGAATCGTGGCGCAGCTTCCTGGGCTGTTAATCTGTTTGCACGTTTGCGGCGCTAACAATGTGTTGACAACACGCTGACATCACCCAGATGTCAGCCGCATCTGCCTCTCCTCCGGCCCCATGAATATTAAATTACAGCCAAAGCTGGTACTCATTGTTCCCCACTTTCACTTTGCTCCCTCTCCCTGGTCTCCATCTCTCTCTCTCTCTCTCTCTCTCTCTCTCTCTCTCTCTCTCTCTCTCCGTTCCTCTCTTTCACTCCAGATCACATTATTTTTCTAATCTCTATTTCTGTATCATTGCATCCTTCTCCTACAAACTCCTGTTCTCATCTCTTTATTTACCTTTCTCCCCCCTGCCTGTCTAGTCTCTCTCTCTCTCTCTCTCTCTCTCTCTCTCTCTCTCTCTCTCTCTCTCTCTCTCTCTCTTTTCCCAATCACTCTCTGTCTCCAGAGATAGAACATGTTACAGATTGGGGGAGACAGAGAGAGAGAAAGAGAGAGAGATGAGGTTAGACTTTGTGCAGATAGAGGTGGGAAATTCTCTCCTGTGTCACTGTGTCTACTAGGTCCTCTATTCCACCTCTCTCGCTGCCGACATCTCTCTTCATTGCTACAGCCAATGTCTACACACTCTGTATTATCTAAATGCAACTGATTTTTGTGGTTGCAACCAGGGTTTCCTGCTAGAAGAAATTGGTGCCGGTGCGTGTTTCCAGGAAGATTTCAATGTTTATTGAGCTTGTTACAATAACGATATACCTGATGCTTAATGCTCAATCATCAATCAAAATAGGCATAGTTACCACTCGTAATAATTGATGTTACATTACCTCTGTGTGCACTGCAGCAGCTCTCTCCAACTCATGGAATTGTTTTGGTACAGAGAGGAATCATGTCTTGAGTATGTTTGGGTCTATCCATGTAGTTAGCCACAACTTATGCGTATCCGTCCGTATAAATAACGTTTGTCTATGAACGCTACGCAAAGTGGGCGGCATGCATGTTGTTGGCACAATTTGGAAATGCACAAACGTAAACCATAGTTTTTATCTTTTAGATAACACTAAGGTAGCTGTATTCCAATGCAACAAACTTCTCATAGTAACGTTACTCCATAGAATCTCATGCTCAAGCTTCAACTGCTTGTTTTCCTGCTGAGAGGAAGTCTCACTCTCTAAAGTCCTGTGAGGTGTGTGTGTGTGTGTGTGTGTGTGTGTGTGTGTGTGTGTGTGTGTGTGTGTGTGTGTGTGTGTGTGTGTGTGTGTGTGTGTGTGTGTGTGTGTGTGTGTGTGTGTGTGTGTGTGTGTGTGTGTGTGTGTGCGTGCGTGTCATGCACGTCTCATGGGATTTCAGAGTGGGACTTCTGTTTGAGCAAGTTTCCTGTTTCAATGGCAAAAACAAGCACTTTTTAGTGGACATACCTTACTTGGTAACCAAATACAAATAAGAGGGAGAGATTTAAATAAGGACTTCAACAGATGTTCCCGGTAAAAAAAAATAAAAAACGTTAATTGCCGAATAACTCAAGTGATCAAACAAAATCACTTTAATTTCACAAGGTAGTTTATATGACAAGCTGATTTGTCACAACTCTCTTTACACTGAAATGCCATCTTGCATATCACTGCTGTGAGGAGAGAACATTTCAGGAGCTAATATTAACAACCTCATTTTCATTTCAAGTAACATGAGTTATCTCTTAGCCTGAGCATATCCCTGCTTACTGCTCTGTACACAGCGTTACATTTTGTACTCTCATCTACCGTTGATCTCCATTTAATGAAACTCTCCACTGATAGCGAGTTGCCAGTTGAAGGGCATTTTTGCCGCACTCCACTAATTGCAATTATATAAGAAAGAGTTAAGTGGGATTGAAAGAAGCTCAAGGAGGGGATGTGGGAATGGGACTTCCCGAAGTAGGGAGGTAATCCTTGTTTAATGTTTGGCTTTTTAATGACAGCGTTGAGTCACGACTAATGAATCTATGAGGTTTAGGCTCGGATTTCGCCCGGGCGCTACAGGAGTTGGGGTCAGTTCTTTAACAATTCCCATCCAGCCCCCTAATAGCAATTGAAATTCAGCGCATGAGCCACGGTATCCCCCACAGAGTCATTTTCAATTCAGTAATTGAATGTAAGTTCATCTCCGAGACTGACTGGAATTCAAATGGAATTGACTGGTAACCAAGGGTGAAATTAGGATTTGCACTGTCTTTAAACCGTCTTCTTTTGATGCCATTCGTCTGCGTGCAAAAAAGGTTCCTATGGCTTTAATTAGCGGCTGTAATTTCATGCAAGCGTTTCTGTGGTTAGTAGGATACACTGATTGACACAAGTTAAGTTGAGTTATGTTTATTTGATATGGACATTACAGTTGTGTCTCTATTAAAATTGTAACATACATTTATGCACAAAATACCAGATGCACTGATTTTAGTGTTTGTAGCAAAACGCTAAATGTACAACACCTGGCTTTTATACAATAGTTACAATTATATACTAAAATACATCGACAAATACATAGCCTATACACAAATACAGATGTAGATACATACTCAAATGCATCCACAAATACATAACCTATACACAAATACACATGTAGATACATATACTAAAATGCATCCACAAATACATAGCGTATACACAAATATGCAATTAGATTAGCCTAGAATACATTATGCAAACACATATGGGTGTGAGGTGTTAAGTGTGAGAACAATGTTATTTCTCTTTAAGCCATAATCTAATACCTCTATTGAAAACATAAAAAGTGTGTTGCATTTTCAGTTGGTAGACAGTTCCATAACTTTGCTCCTTAACCCATTCTCTGCCACGCTTATATCCATCGCTGTTTGATCTCTGCCAGCACTGTAAGTCTATGGAGATGTTCACCTTCTTTGCAGGGCTATAACTTTTTTAATTGTATTGCTAAATTGACATTACTATGGCCCATTCAACATCGATTATCTATCGTTCAGGATGTAGGAACGTTTAACTTTTTCATTCACACATTCATACGAAAATACCGTCTAGAGTATAAATATGTTTTTATCGTTTTCTGCAGTATTTCCCAGAACGTGAGATATAGGCACAAATGCATATATTAGATCATCAAATGCAGTTTGATACCGATCGACGCTATATTAAACATTTCAACTGTACATGGTCCTAAACGTTATGATTGATCATGCGCGGGTGAACGGAGGGGGGGGGGGGTCGTTTATAATTCCGTGATAGTCGTTAGATGCTTCATGTAGTATGGGTGATATATTTGTAGAAGGGTGGATTATCCCTGCTTATACACAGCCACCTGGTAGCAGGATACAGTAGAGTTTGATCTATCTGCCCCCCCGTCTTTGGGCCCGGAACGTCGTTCTGGAGGGCGGGCAGCAGGAGCGGATGGGGCCCAGGGTTTACTAACCGGGCAGCAGGAGCGGATGGGGCCCAGGGTTTACTAACCTGGGGGGTGGTACTCTGGTCTTCCTCACCTTCCAAGGCGGTCAGCAGTAGCTCCCCACACACTCTCACTTCCCCGAGTACCTCCGTTAGCCCTCCCACACCCGGTGACTGTCAGTTCAATAGTTATATTGGGCTTCCCTTTAAGCAGTACCCTTCCTCGACCACCTGTATAGACCCTCAATGAATATGTTGCGAATGGGGTGGAAGGGTTAAATAAATATACCACAGTCATTATTCAGTATTTACCCGGTCAACAAGGTTAGCATATGATCAGAAATAGACACTCACACCGTGCTCCCATTTACTTCTACTTTATATAAGCCTGGTCAATTATCAGTTACAAGTTGTACTTTATGTGGTTCATATGGCATGTATTCCTATACGGCACCGGGTGCTTTCACTTGTATTATGGGGAACACTATTCCCAACATAGGCACCTCGTGCTCAATACATTAATAGTAAACCCCGCTTGGATTAGGGGAAGACCCAGGCACATGGTAAGTAGTTCAATGGGAATTCAAGAACGTCACAGTGATGCACAAATACAAAAGAAATCATTTACATGTGGGCCCACGTTACCAAATAAAACCTACTCTAAAGCCGGCTTATAAAATTTGGGGTACACCTAGACACTGGTCGTTAGCATTCGCTCGAATGGATACTGTTGTGGGCACACAAGGTACCGTTGTACTTAGCCAAGATGGCGGACCCACTCTCATCACCTCTCGTCCGGGTGACAAGATGGCATCGGGCGATCCCGCGAGCACAGCCAGCGGGCTGGGGTAGACAGCATGGGCAGTGGTGAAACTGGAGGAGTGTGCTGTGTTGTGGCAACCTCTGCTGGTGGGGAGAGGTGTCCTCTGCGGCGTCGATGAGACGTCCACTGCGGGCTGTTGACTGGGCTGGCGCGCTCTAAACTGTTTGGCTACCTTAAACACAGCTAAACTGTGGGTCTTAGTGAACCCTCCTGCTATCGTCTGTACTACTAACGCAACGTGGTTGTATGCACCACCGGTCTTCAGCGACGCTCGCCTGGTAGTATACTTGAGTCACTATAGCCATTAGCAGCATGCTAATACACCGCACACACTGCTACTATAACACGTTATCTATGGACGTTGGTTCTTCTTTCCGTATCGCTTACTCACACACTTCACTATCGCTTGTACTTCTAGGATAACACGTTATCTAGCAAGTACTCTCTATCACCCGTCGCTCTCCAACGGGGCTCTTCAACGGGACTCTTCCAACGGGGCTCTTCCAGAGCACACGCCCGTTGCGACCACTCATGTCCGAGTTCACTGTCAAAGAGGACTTCCTTGTGTTCCGCCCTCCAGGTAATCATCTCTTGCTCGTTGCTTCTCTCTCCTCCGCTCCACCTGCCACCACTGCCACCACTGCCCCCTGCTGGCAACCGCAACTGATCCCACTATAGGACCACTCCAGAAAGGGAGAAAGATGCTTCAATGTCATGTTAGTGATCCATATCGAAGCCGGAGAAAGAGGAGCACCTCGCATCATTAGTAGTCCGGGCGAGATATCAAAAGGAACACTGTTTATCACACTTTATACACACACAGGGGAAGTAACAAGTTAGTCAGCACTTCTGAATACTTAGCAGAATATTCAGGATGCTACATATTGATCAGAGCAGTTTGTATCGAAAATGATAAACAAAAACGCTGAAACTCACGTCAGTCTCCTCGTACCGTTGGGCGATGAGAGTGGAGCAAACAGATCCCAGTTATGTGGTGGGGATCGATGCGATACATTTCCGGTTTGTATATTACTAATACACGCCCAAATCATGTAGATTATTGAGTTATGGCAAAGATCCATATCCACGTTGTGTGTATTGAGTCCCGCGACTATAAACGAGTGGCCAGACGGAATAGGGAGACGCACCGGGATCACAAGAGATCCACTTCCGGTTGCAACTCACCGACTTGAAGCGTTGCAGAGTTGTGCTGGCTCACACAGCATCCGACAAGGCTCCGTGAGTGAAATATGAATACCATGGCGAAAATATGAAATTATGATCAGAATCACGTCGTACGCCGTTATTGGCAGAATTCGAATGAACTTGAAACCCGTTGTACGACGTTATTGGCAGGGAAAGGGTTAACAGAGAGGGCTGTCTGGCTAAATGTGGTTTTTCGAAGTACAGTGCAACAAGAAAGGCTTCAAGAAAGGCTATTGAAGCCGATACACCTTTCAGATTCAGATAATTTAATTGTCACGTCGTTGGACGTAGGATGTAGATATTATACTATATCAAATTTAAATAACAAAAAGGCTATATACAGTTCCAACAAGAAATCAAATCAAATCAAATTAATTTGTAAGGCCCGACAACACATGTTAATGTCCCCATGGGCCGTACACTTCTTCTTTAAACAAGTCAAGAAGAAACATCACAATAAGTGACCATAAGGTCACCACAATAAGTCACCATAAGGTCAAAAAAATATTAAATAAATGCAAAAAATTTAATAAATGCAACACTCCCAGACATACCCCACGCGAAGGTAAGGAATAACTCACTAATACCTAGCAATAGAGATTCTAAATTGTGACAAACAAATCCTTATGGAAACAAACACAGAACAAATGTCTCAACAACCGCGTCTCAACAAAGAACACCACTTATACATTTTCTTTGGGACGTGGTCTGTGGAATTTGAACATCACACTTCCACTGTAAACAATACTTCGTCTTGTGAAGTGTTTTGTTCATGGGTACATGAATTGAACAGTACGGGATGGTAATGTAGGAGCCAGTAATTGGTGGTTCAGTAAATAAATATTTAACTTGGAACAATTTCACATGTTAGCACTCACACCTCTACAGCAGTTCAGGAGCAAGTTAATGGCCAACGTTCCTTCTCTTCAAGATCACGTATAACCACCAGCATTAGACTTTTTCCCAGCTCTTAATCTTGATAATTGAAAACATGTGAAATTAGCTATTGAAAAGTGTAACGCTTGACACAGAGTGAGATATTTTCTGGGTATACTCGATCATGTCTGTAAGTGTGTTAGGAGTAGATTCTCACACTGGCTTTTCAAAATGAAAGTACAGTAAGTGAAAGAAGATGCCAATATTGGTGGGTGATCATTCTGTAGAGGTATGGGTGAACTCAAAACGATCTACCAATGTGACTCAGGCATGAACCCGTGGCTATATCACTCAATTCACTCTGGCCAGAGCTGTCCAACATGGCAGTGCTGAAAGCAGTAGCCTGGGCCATGAATGAGACCTGAGGTTTTAATCACACACCAGTGACACCACACACAATGCTGTTGCCATCAGCAATGTACTGCCATAGCTACATTTGACCTCACTACAGAAGTGGCCTAATGTAAACCACAACTTAGTGAACATATCAATAAATGGTCAATTGTGAATTTATATAGCACTTTTATCAAATTTTTCTCTCTCACAGTCACATTCACCCATTCATTCACACACCGACAGCAGAGGCAACCATGCAAGGTGCCAACCTGGTCATCGGGAGCAATTAGTGGTTTAGTGTCTTGCTCAAGGACACTTCGACACACTGCCCGGGAGGAGCAGGAATCGAACAGGGAACCTTCTGATTACCAGGCGGCTGCTCTACCTCCTGAGCCACTTTCGCCTCAATACGCTACAAATCACCACAAGAACAAGATAAGAGATGGCACTTATAGTTTAGGTCAGGGGTTCTGAAAATGTTAATGATGAGGGCCATTTTAGTGACCCAACAATGGATTGAGGGCTGGCCAAGAAAAATGGAAAACAAAATAATTCCAAATTGCTCGTTTGCAAACGTACTGTATCTGCAGTGAAGACATGATCTGTCTCAGGAAAATCCAACCAGTAGCATAGCAAGGTTTCAAGATACAGATACAAGATACTTTAATGCCACACAACTATGGTTGGTGGTAATCGTTTGCAGTACAGCATGTTATTTAAGCACTGGGACATCAACATCGAACATCAGGCTTTATTCCTGAGGAGACTCTTGTCCTTCAACGTGTGTCGTTTTACCAGTCTGCAGCAGCTAGCATCCTCTTCAGCTAAATCTAGAGGTGGTTGCAGAGAGGAGGACGAGAACGAAGCTGGGACACTATCCTGGAAAACCCCTCCAATCCCCTCTATGAGGAGCTACAGTAGCTAAGATGAGAAGCATGTTCTTATTATAGTTATAACATGGAACTCTGAGAAAACATTCCGAAATACGTACACCTGAGAGAGTTAATATTCACTCTCCAATTACTGGGTAGTTAATTCAACTAAAGATTATTAAATAGGAGCGGCTGGGTAGCGCAGCGGACTAAGCGTCTGTCTACCACCACAGAGACAGTGGGATCGAATCCAGCTGTGGTGCTTCCGGGTTGGCCGACCGTCCATACTAACACAATTGGCAGTGTTAGCGGGTGGGAAACCCGGCGAGGGTGGGTCCTGGTCGTTGTAAACAGTGACTCCTACAGTTCGGTCGGGGCGCCTGCACAGCAAGGGAAGGATCTGGGAGAGGTAGTGTGACCTTCCACATGTTACACTCTCCCAGTGAGAGTCCGTGCTGCCAGGTGAAAAGAAGCGGTGGGCTGGGTACACATGTGTCGGAGGAAGCATGTGATAGTCTCTGCCCTCCCGGACCGACGGTAGGGGGTAGAGTGCGCAACGACCAGGAAAGGGATTGGGAATTGGCATAACGAAATAAAAAAAAATTTAAAATTATTAAATGGAAAAAGCTACGTAAAAGAAACGTCTAAAATGCCCTTTGCTGTCATAGAGCACCCTTCACAGCACCTCCTATGTTAACCACATTATTGCAACACATTCCCCCTCTCAGCAGTTAGAGGCTTCCCATCGGACTGTGGAGAGTCATTGACACACTGATATAGAGTTCATACTCAAGAGCAATATTTGTCACGCCACTCCGATTAGCCCTAATGTGTCAGGGTTAATTGGCGTAATCAAGAGGGGTTAATTAGTGAGTCTGTGTCTACAACCTACCGAGAGTGTTATCAAAGCAGCGCCGTTGGCATGGTTGGGCGACACGAGCCCTCACCTCTTTTGCAATTAGGTCGAGACGGAGGAGGCGATAACGCAGGGTTAAATATTCACTGTGAGAACCAATGAGTGCGCCTCCATGCACATTAATAATCTGGATACGAGCTCATATCTTAACGTGGGATAAGGTGTTCATATGCATTTTCTGATTATATGCCCATATAATGTAATATTGCTGGTATTGATGGTAATATTGCTGCCTCAGTATCATGGCTAATATTGGCATAGCCCAGCGGTCATAGTCAGATAGATATGAGTTCATCCAAGCCATTCTTGGGCTTGGAATTTTCAGCTATTGTGCTCAAAATCTATAGAGCAAAACTAATACAATAATGAAACATTTAAAAAAAAATCTACAAACAGGTATTTACTGTACATGCAATTATGGTTAAAGTGTCTTCATATGAATACCAATCTTTCATTTGAATTTGATTTGAAATAGAACCTAATAATTCCAATGTGATGTATAATGCATAGGATATGGCGTTTACATGCACCAACTCATAGACACAATAATTGAGTATCTCTAACAGAAGTGCCATTCCATTTGGCCCTGTCATCTGGTTCAGAAGTTATTTTACTTTACTATGGAGAATGTATGATATTTTGGAATAAAAAAAAAAGTAATTGGACCAGCTTGAAACATTTCTTGTCATTGATAAGTCTTATAAAACTATGCATAAAAACTAAAAACCTTAACTTTGTGTATTCCCCAGAGACACACAGTTGTTACTCCGTTTGCTTGATCAAGCTGAACATCTCCCCAGGACACGGCTGTTCCATGGCACAAACAAAAGGGGTGAAATGGCTAAATCTAAATGTATATAACGTAAGGTTATCCTATAACCCTAGTTATATTAATACTGGCTGAGCGTCTCGCTCTGCCTACTGAGATATTACATTATCTCCAGTACCTACTGTACTCTGGGAAACAAAATCAAATGCACCACTTGCACGTGACCACGCCACTCCCATGCGTGACTCTATATTACGCCGGAAGTGGTCACGCCTCACCCTTCCAAGTTTGAATTCTATACGCAGAAAACATCCAAGGGACCTCAGGGCGCTAAAGAGCGAGTCGCTCAGCCAGTATTAATATAACTAGGGTTATAGGATAACCTTACGTTATATACCATACTGGCCAATCGCGTCTCGCTCTGCCTACTGAGATAAAAGGCCCCTGAGGGCCCGTATATACTGCCAGGGAGGAGGGGAGTCCCGTCCACCCGCCCATCCTAACGAAGGGGGGGAGGCAGTCAACTACAACCAAAGTGCGAAAAAGGGGGACCCAGGCACCCCCGAACGCACAGCGCAAGCAGGACCACGTGTGACACAGCACCCCGCGGTCCACACCCACACACTCCCGCTAGCCCACCTGATGGCGGGATGCAGGAGAGGTCCCAGACCTCAGGACTGCCTGGGAGACAGGAACTCCCAGTCATGTCCATGAGGTAAAACCTAACAAAAGGACTCGGGGAGGACCAGGAGGCCGCAGCACAGATGTCATCCACTGATGCCCCCCCAACAGGGCTGCAGAGGCCACCACACCACAAGTGGAATGTGCCCTGACGCCCCCGGGGGGAACCTGTCCAGCCAATGTGTAGCAAAGGGCAATACCCTCGCACAACCAACGTGACAGGCGCCGCTTGGAAAGCGCCTTACCCGCGCGAGGGCCACCGTAACAAACAAATAGTTGATCGGAAGCCCTGAGACCCTGCGTGCGACTAAGGTAAACCCCCAGTGCACGGACAGGACACGACAGGTGAAGGCTCGCCTCCAACCCACTAGCGTGAAGAGGATGAAACGCCTGAACCACAATATCCCTGGAGCGAAAAGAGCTCCGGATATTCTTTGGCACGAAGACCGGATTAGGCATCAGAGTCGCACCGCTATCGGCCAGAATAGACAGGCACTCAGGCCGCACGAGAGAGCACACAGCTCACCCACGCGCTTAGCGGAGGTGATGGCCAAAAGGAACGCGGTCTTAAAAGACAGCCGATCCGGGGCGCCCCAGTGGCGAACCACATAGCGCGCTCAGCCGCGACACGGGCGACCCGGGTTCGATTCCCGAATCCGTCGTTATTTCCCAAATGTCTTCCCCCCATTCTGTCTCCCATTTCTTCTCTGTCTCTCCCTACTGGACTGCCCAGTAGTAATAAAGCGATAAAACGCCAAAAAATCAATATAAAAAAAAAAAAAAAAAAAAAAAAGACAGCCGATCCAATGGCGCCTGCTCAAGAGGCTCAAACGGGGCCTCTGACAACCGACCCAGGACCAGTTGGAGGTCCCAACTCGGAGACAGAGAACGTTCCACAGGCTTGAGATGCAGAGCGGCAAGCAGGAAATGCTTCACGAGAGGGTGGCTGAAAAGCGTACCGCCCTCAAAGCCCACGTGACAAGAGGATATAGCCGTGGCGTATACCCTCACCGTCGAGGCCGACAGCCTATCCAGGATAGACTGGAGGAAGGAAAGAACCGAGTCCAGGGGGCAAGACACTGGGTCCAGGCCCCCAGCCTCACACCACTCCTGAAACATACGGCACTTCCCAGCGTAAACCGCGGTAGTGGACGGAGTGTGCGCGTTCCGGGTGGTGTCAACCACAGTAGGGTTAAGACACATCCCCTCCAAATTCACCCTTTCAGCAGCCAAACCATCAATGGCTGCCCCAGAACAGGAGGCAGAAACAGAGTTCCGCATGCCTGAGAGAGGGCCCGCGGTGACCACGGAACAGGCCACGGTGGGGCCACCAAGAGCTGAATCAGGGCCGGGAACCACACAGCCGTGCCCCGGTCCGGCGCGATCAGGATCAAAGTCCTGCGCTCCCGACGCACCCGATCCAACAGCTGAGCTATCAGGTGTATGGGGGGGAACGCATACAGAATCCGGTGCGGCCACGGATACATCGAGAAGGCATCCACCCCCAGAGAGAGGTTGTCCCTCTGACTGACCGAGAACCACAAGGGGCACTGGTGGGACTGTCTGCTCCCCGAATCGATCCCAGACCTGTCTGACTATGTCTGGACGTAGTCCCCGCTCGTCGAGGTGAGGACCGCCCCGCAACATCACATCTGCACCCACATTCTCCCTGCCAGGGATGTGGAGAGCCCTCAGGCTGCGCAGATTGAGAGACGCCCATAGCCAGAGCTCGACCGCCGCCCGGTGCAGATGGGGGGAGCGTACTCCTCCCTGTCTGTTGATATACGACGCTGACGTCGTGTTGTCCGTCCTGATCAAAACATGCTCGCCCACCACAAGGTGGCCGAGCCGCATGAGGACCAGAAGGACTGCCTTCAATTCCAACACATTGATATGTAGTGCAGACCGGGCAGCATGGTCCGGCCAGCTGCCCCCTACTGTGTCGGTCCGACACGTCTCCCCCATCCCGTGAGGGAGGCGTCGGTGAAGACCATGGCGTGTGATAGCCTGCTGCCCATGGGGACCACGCTGGTAAGGGCCCCAGGCCCCCCCCAGTGGCTGAGATCCCCCAGTACTGACACGGGAACCTTCAGCTGCTTCCACTTGTCTCTCACCGGGTCTATTTTCATACTGGAAAACCACCTCTGTATCCTCCTCATGAAGAGGAGGCCAAGAGGGACCACAGAGTGAGCAGATGCCATCATACCGAGCAGGCGCATCACGGACAGCGCCGTAACCGGCCTGCCAGGACGGAACCTCCTGAGCGCGCCGAGGATATCCTCCCGCCGCCGCTCTGAGAGGGTTGCCCTCATGGGCCTTGAGCTTAGAACCAAGCCCAAGTACTCCACCTGTTGACTGGGAAGAGGAGTACTCTTCTTCCAGTTCACAGCAAAACCCAGACTGGTGAGGAATTCCACCACCAGCCTGGTATGAGACCTGGCGATCTCCTCTGACCGGCTGAGGACCAGAATGTCGTCGAGGTAGAATACAATTCATATCCCCTGACGACGCAGGTCTCCACGCACTTGGTGAATGTGCGAGGAGCCAGAGAGTAGCCAAACAGCAGCCTCTGGTACTCGTACGCTATGCCCTGAAACAGGAAGCGTAGGAATTTCCTGTGAGGAGGGAAGATCGGGATGTGAAAATACGCATCCTTCAGGTCTATGGAGGTGAACCAGTCTCCCACTCTGACAGCGCTTAACAGGTGTTTGACGGTCAACATTCTGAACCTTCTCGCCACAATCAGCCGATTGAATGCAGACAGGTCCAGTATAGGTCTGACACCTCCCGATTTCTTGGGCACCAGAAAATAGCGGGAGTAAACGCCACGCATCGCATCCTCCCTTGGGACCACGACGATGGCCTGCTTCGCCAACAGAGATTGGATCTCGTCGGCCAGAGCTGTCACTGCTGCGGACCCTGACAAAAGGGTCTGTACCAAACCCAAAAATGGAGGGTGGGGTTGCGCAAACTGTAACACAAGCCCCGTCCTCAGCGTTCTCTCCATCCACCTCGACATATGGCACTCCTGTAACCATACGTGATGATAATCCCAAAGCGCACCCGCAGCCAACTGGCGCTGGTCCGCCAGGAACCGTAGATAGGTGGCCCGGTCCCTCCCGCTGTGTGTTGCCAACCCTGGACTCGCCAACCGCGTGAGGAGGGTGTCTCGCGGAGCCGGGATATCGCACCCTGACTGTACCAACGAGGCAATCGCACCTAAGGGGGGACCCCGACAGAAAGGGCCGGCCTGATACGGGGAGAGCGGGCCATCACCCCTGGTGACATAGGCTCCCCCACTGAGCATCTTCCCGGCATAGACTGCTGAGGACAGCCTGCTCTGCAGCTGGACATGCAAGGTGTGTGGTCCCCACGCTGCCCGATAGGGTGAGTCCCTACACACCGTAGCCCTGTAGTGATATTACTACCACCCAAATCACGCATGCCTGACTGACTACCGCCGGTCTTCCGGTCGGGGGAGGCACTAACGTGATACCCAGCCTGGCGAGGGCGGGGCTGGGGGAACCCACGCTGCGACCTCCTGGGACTAGAGTTCCCCATCTGACAAAATTGTTTAGATACAGGGAACCCTGCTCCGTCGACAGACACAACACCAGGCTCACCAAACACAGACGCAGGACGTGTGGTGTGGGAGCCGCTTGACAGCACAGCATTCTCATAGACAGACCCAGGCCTAGCTAGCAACTGGGTGTCAGTCCCTGTCACCATGAGAAGCTAAATGTGGGGCCACTTGTGCTTCACTGGAAGAAAGCGGCCCGCAGCCAAAGGGGACAAATCAGAGCCCTGAGTCCCGTAGTGAGCGTGCTAGACACAGCTAGATGGCAACGTTTTTTTAGGGTGTGCTCATCTAATGTAGCCGATCCCTCGGCTGCCGGCCTTGTGATCACCTGTTTTCTTTGTGCCCAGGGTATCTCAGGCGGGGGAAACATGGCCGGGGGCCTCGCCGCAGCCGCTGGCGAGGCTGTGCTCTCACCTCTGGCTGCGTGGTGTGGGGCGGTGTGGAGCCCAGGTCAAATACCGCCCGCGCCCCTGCGGACAGACCAAAAAGTCCATCTGCGGAGAGGGGAGCCATGAGGAGGGGAAGTCTCCTCTCCTCCTCAAGGGGAGACTGCTCCAACCAAGTTGTGAACAAGTGTTGACAGCATCCTAGCCCACCACCCGACACCATTTTGGACAGAAAAGCAGCCAATTGAGCAATGTTATTGGTTGCTGCTAAATTCCGTCCCGCGGCGGTATAAGCTTCATATGCCCACTCAGCCACCTGCCGGGCCGACTCGCCCTCCGGCATCGGCTTCCGGGTGGGATACTGTTCAACCATGCCAGGGCAAAGGACCGATGCCACCTGCTCCTCTAAGCACGGCACACCTGTCCTGGGCCCTGTTGTCAGCCCATCCACCCGTATAAAGGGTAAAAAAGCCTCAGCAAAACCCTCAACAGACACCGATTGACCTTCAGCAATGAAACGGTTAAGAGGAGGGAAGAGTGGTGACAGCCCCGGCAGGGCACATGGGAACGGCACCCCAAACATCTTAGCATTAGCATTAGCTGTGCACGCTAGGATACTTGGAAAAACATCCAAAAGTGAGTCATGATGACCACGTTTATCCAAATATCCCGCCCCCCGCGCCAATACATTACCCGGCTGTCTCACGAGACAACGAGCAGTATTACATATACCAATGCCTGCTAGTGCAGGCCCTACCTGGGCGCGGCTCAACTGCCAGCCGTCGCACGAAGTCCCTCGGTCTGCTGTCATGCGACGAGGAAAAAGCAGGATAGGACCGTCGTGCTGTCAGGACGTGGCGAGAAGGTTCCGGGGGCTGGCGAACTTCTGGCGAAAGCCCAACATTGTGAAATTTCTCCCTATGCTTCATAACAAATTTCCTCTCCGAAAGTGCATTCGAGCTGCTTCTGCGTGTGGAAACGAATGAGGAAGGGTGAGGCGTGACCACTTCCGGCGTAATATAGAGTCACACATGGGAGTGGCGTGGTCACGTGCAAGTGGGTGCATTTGATTTTGTTTCCCAGAGTACAGTAGGTACTGGAGATAATGTAATATCTCAGTAGGCAGAGCGAGACGCGATTGGCCAGTATGGTATATAACTATTGTCTTTAGCAAATATCTTGGTTGGGACATCACTGCCACAGAACAGCCATTTCTCAGGGGGCTGTCCAGCTTGATAAAAAAAATTGATAATAATCGTGTCTCTGGAAAATACAGTTACATTCATTCATAATTTTAACCATGCCAAAAGAGGTTTAAAAAGCTGATCCAGTGTTTTATATGATACAATATGAAACAGTCTCCACAATAAAGTATAGGAGCTTTAGAACCAGAGGTTGGGGCCAAATGGAATGTCACCTCTGTGGACTATAATATTGGAGAATTAATAATTATTTATGAAATATGAAAACATGTATATATGTAACATTATAGAGAGATGGGGGGGGGGGGGGCTATGGAGTGTATTCTCAGGAGAAGTTCAAGTTCAAGTTCTTTAATAGTTGTCATACAGAAGTACAGAATACTTTCATACAAAATGCTTCTTACTGTTACGCTCCAGAGACTGTGCTAGACAAGATAGTATCAAATAACATAATAACATAATATAGCATGAATTTAGAAGAAGAAAATGAGGTCACAGTGTTCGGTATAGACATATGTACAATGTTCTGAGTTACCATATAATATACAATACACAATACTATGCAGTGTACTAATGTACAGTACTATCTAGTGCAAAGCAGAAATGGGATGAGGTACAATTTTAGGTACAATTTACAGTAAGGTGTACGAGTTGTAGTGCAATCCTTCATCCATAAATATAAAGTGTGGGGAGTGGGTGCTACAGTGTATTTGTTTAAAGTGGGTGTGTGCTATAAGTGTGTGGAGTGGGTGCTACAGTGTGTTTGTTTAAAGTGAGTGTGTGCGTGTGGATGTGTGTGCTATGTGCGTTTGGTGGTTGTTGTTGTGTAGTGTTCATTCATTGTTCGTTTAGCAGCCTGATGGCCTGGGGATAGAAGCTTCTTCTGAGTCTTTCTGTGCTCGCCTTGAGACTCCTGTATCGCTTGCCTGACCGCAGCAGTTCAAAGAGGCAGTTGTTCGGGTGACTGGAGTCTTTAATGATTCTCTTAGCCTTGCCCTTGCAACGCTTGTAGTAAATGTTCTGGAGGGTGGGGAGCCCCCCTCCAATTGTGCGTTCGACTGAACGTGTCACTCTTTGTAGTCTGCTTTGGTCTTGTGCAGTGCTATTCCCAAACCAGGAGGTGATGTTGCCGGTCAAGATGCTCTCTATTGTACATGAGTAGAAGTTCTTAAGGATCTTCTGGCTGACTTGGAACTTCCTTAGGCGCCTGAGGAAGTAGAGGCGTTGTCGTGCCTTCTTCACAACACTGTTAATGTGTGTGGTCCATGTCAAGTCCTCGGATATGTAGGCTCCGAGGTACTTAAAGCTGTTGACTCTCTCAACCGGTGCCCCGTCGATGCTGAGGGGGCTGTAGTCCTTGACCCCCGACCTCCTGAAGTCCACAATCATCTCCTTTGTTTTGCTGACGTTCAGGGAGAGGCTGTTTTCCTGGCACCATCCCCCAGGACCTTGACCTCTTCCAGGTAGGCCCTCTCGTCGTTGGCAGAGATCAGGCCCACCACCACTGTGTCGTCAGCAAATTTGACGATTGTATTGCTACTCCGCTGAGCCACACAGTCGTGTGTGTACAGGGAGTAGAGGAGGGGACTCAGAACACAGCCCTGGGGGGCCCCTATGTTGAGGGTGATGGATGAGGAGGTGCAGTTGCCTGCTCTCACCACCTGGGGTCTGCCAGTCAGGAAGTCCAAGACCCACTGGCAGAGGTCATAGCCCAAGCCCAGGTCCCTGAGCTTGGCTATGAGTATGGAGGGGACTATGGTATTGAATGCCGAGCTGTAGTCGATGAATAGCATTCTCACATAGTTCCCCTGCCTCTTGTCCAGGTGTGATGCTGCTGTGTGCAGCACATGGGATATGGCGTCCTCCGTGGACCTGTTGGGGCGGTATGCAAATTGCAGGGGGTCCATGTTGATGGGGAGGGAGGAGCAGATGTAGCCCTTTACTAGCTTCTCAAAGCACTTCATGGCTATGGAGGTGAGAGCTACAGGGCGGTAGTCGTTGAGGCAAGCAGGCTTGGATTTTTTGGGTACAGGGATAATAGTGGACTTCTTCAGGCAGGTGGGGATGACAGCCTGTTCTAAGGACAGGTTAAATATGTCAGTGAATACTGGGGCCAGTTGGTCGGCACAGACTTTTAGGACGCGGCCGGGGATGCCGTCTGGACCTGCTGCCTTCCTGATATTCACTTTTTTAAAGGTCCGCCTCACCTCATGCTCTGTTACCCTGAACACTGCGCCTCCATCAGCAGCAGAAGAAAGCAGTTACACTATTTGTTGCGTTACTTTTGCCTTACACCCTAAAATATCTGTGACTGACGAACACACAGCAAAACATTTGTTCTTCAGTGGTTCTTTGGGGTGGGTTGAGGTGCTATATAACGCCACTGCCATACAAATAACCTTTAAGACCCTTTATGGTTCTTTAGAGGTAGAACCAGTTAACAAAAACCACTCATGTTTTTGTTAACCATAACACATAAACACTATGTGAAATAATAACACATGCTTAGTTACATTGTTTCAGTTCAGTAACGTTGTATATAGCCAGGGGTGTAAAATACTTGAGTAATTGTACTTCATTACAATACTTAAGTACTGTTTTTGGGGATTTGTACTTTACTCGAGAATTATTAGGTTTGTATACTTCTACTTTTACTAAATTACATTTCAGAGAAAACATACTTTTTACTCCTTACATTAAAAATGCAGACCTACAAAGTACAAAGTACAAATCACGCAGGTCCAACTATTTTAATTAGTATAATTTGTTTCTCTGGCCGAACTAACATTAACGTTATTAATCCTGCGGCCGCAATTCATTTAAAAACAGCCAATCAAATCCCCATCAATGGAAAATGTACCTGCCCATACCCATGCTGATTGGTCCTTGTGCAAGACTAGAAAGCGGGGATATTTGATTAAACACCTGCTATCAGAAGAATAGACAGTCAGAAAAATAGTTTTTATTTTATTCTTTAGTACATTTAAAAGTAGAAACTTTTTGACTTTTACTCAAGTGTGTTTTTAGCCAGATACTTTTACTTGAGTAAGATTTTGAGACGGTACCCATACTTTCCCTTAAGTATAATTTCTAGGTACTTTTTACACCCCTGGCTATAGCTAACGTTAACATCAGGCTAACATAGAAGCTGTCTCTTGCTGACGTAGCTCTTCAGGTTTTAGCTATGGCTTGTAAGTGAGGCGATGAAGAAGTCTCCATGAGATACAGGAGATGAGGAAGAGAGACAGGTGTGATCCTTTAATTAGGCATCCCATTGATGTGGGACCAGAGTGTGTGGACCTCTCACGCGTTCACATCATTATGACACGCTCTGATGCATTTTCCTTTACGCATATGGCATTAATTCTAGCATCAGACCTTTGGGGGGGCTCAGCCCCTATAGCAGTAGCATAATTTCACTAAATGCCATGGTCAGGCAAGGGGGGGGGGGGGGGGGGGGGGGGGGGGGGGGGGGTGACCCCCCCTTGGTGGATTTCTCAAATCAGTTGTGCAATAGTCAATTTTGGTGAGTTGTTTCTATACAATTCACTTATGACATTTAGGTAACATTAATGAACAACTACAGTATTAATTTTTTTTCTTCCAGTCGATCATAATGATCATGATCATATTACGGAGCGCTCACTGCGTTAGAGAGAGGGAGAGAAAGAGAGGGAGAGAGAGAGGGAGAGAGAGACTCACATTTTCGTATATACATCTATGGGAAAAAGACATTTCCAGTGAGTTCCATTTCAAATCATGAGGGAACAAAATACTATTTTGAGGCCACAAAATATTATTTTGAGGCCTCAAATTGATTAATTTGAGGGAACAAAATATTTGAGGTAACTATTTTGAGGCCACAAAATATTTTTCTATTTTGAAGCCACAAAATATTATTTTAATATTTTAATAACATTTATCAATTTGAGGTAACTAAATACATTTTGAGGTATAAAAAAAAAAAATTGAGGCCACGACATATTTTTTTCATTTTGCGTGGCAGCAATAAGCCTTTGTAGCAAGCAGATTAGCTGGGATAGCTAGCTAACATTATCTGAACTGACATTAGCTTGATAGCTAACTAGCGAATAGCATCAGCTAGCTAACATTAGCTAATGTTCTTTGACACTATTATTTCACCAACACCATGGAACTAATGACCAATTTGACAACGTTCTCTGTCAGAATAGTCAGTAATTTTATATAGTGCTAGCTAACGTTTCAACATACTTGTCTTGTTGCCCATCAGCACTGGCAAATTCACTATTACTAAACTAGTTACAGTAGGTAGCTAGCTACATCTGCTTCCATGTATTGTGTTGAATGTTGGACTGGGACTTGACATGACGTTACCACTGTCTTTGAATATATATATATTTTTTTAATAGTTAACCAATGAGGTCAACAGGCTACTACCGGCAATCCATGTCTGTAATAATAATAATAATAATAATAATAATAATAATAATAATAATAATAATAATAATAATAATAATAATAATAATAATAATAATAATAATAATAATAATAATAAAACAAGAATAAAAAAATAAGAATTTTATATAAAAAAAAAATGTAATCTTAGGGGGGCTAAAAGGGTCTAGAACTACCACTGGTCTTTTACTTTCCCATTTACCAATAATTGTGTCCTTGATACTACATGTGGGGTTAACGGGAAGATTGCATTTCAGCAAAGGATTTATTGTTTTGTTAACGTTCCACATTTTTTTATGCCAAATTGCTAACCCTAAATGACCAGATGTTGCAGAGAATACACTGATGCTGGTGACATCAGGTGATCTGATCTGCAATGCTAAGCTAGTTTTGGCTAGCGATTTCTCCTTTTTTCAAACCGCTGCTGAAAATGCAAAATCCACTCTCATCCATTCCCATAGGAGCGATCTATTAATAGTCCATTCATCTTTCTACTGTATAGCTGCAGCAAAGACGGGAGACTCAGGAGCAGCTAGAAAATATGTTACGTGAGAGGTCTATAGTGTCAGACTTTGGCTGTTTTTTGCTAATGTAAAATATCTATAAATCTACCATATCTATCTATCTGTCTATAACTCTATCTATTATAAAATGACTTGTGTCTACAATGTACTGTTATTTACTGTGTTAAAGCTGGAAATTCCATTTGTGCTCAAACAGGAAATGTCATCGGTACGAAATTAATATCATACAGACCGTATTAATTAATGCTGTGTTTCTTTTTCAAATGTAGCCAATAGTAGACCCTAACCCTATCAAAACAGCAGTCAAAGGGGCGAATTTACAAAGGGATTACGTGGCTTTTTTCTGATGCTATGGCTTTTTTCTGATGCTATGCCGGTTGTAACTGAGGGGTACAATTCCCTGACTGTATTACTAGATATGATACTTACTACCACTACCTTTGTACTTAATATTCGGCCACCCAGTACTCGGCATAAATATATTATGATGAACACTGTCACGTAGATGAAACGGATCCAACACAAATGTACGAATTAGAAATAGGTCTTTATTTCTACACAGCGATGGTGTGTAGAGCAAGCACTTAATCAAATCAATCACATTTATGAATGGGAATTAGTATGCACTTTTATGGCAAGAGTATTCGTCGGTATATCAATAGAGAATGTCCAATCTCTGAAGGCGCAGGTGGTACACATACGACCTGGAATAGTTAAGGAATAACAGCAATGATACTTTAATGATTATAGACTGGATACACTAGGGGGGGTTAATCCGGTCACTTGTAAGCCGACAGGAGTAGGAAGGGGGGGGGGGGTAGAGTCCGGCTGCCTCATCCGGCCAAGGGTATCCCAGGTGAACCCACTGTAGTGCCGTTCAATGCGCCGGCGATCCTTGGACCGCAGATGAAAGCAGATGGACTCTTTGTGGGCCGGCGTCCTCCGGTCCACGGAGGAGAGACGTGAAGCGACCTCGTCTTGCAGAGCGTCTCCTCACCTTGCGTCCTCTCCAGGGGGGGGGGTTCCAACACACGGCCGTGTCGGGGGTCTTTATCCATGGAATAATCAACGTATACAAAGCATAATCCGTGCCTGGGAAGGCGGGCTGTCGTCGGTAGAATAATCCGGTATACAGGCCCACTCGCTCGTCGGCTCTGGGGCTCCTCGGGTGCAATCTCACATGGGGTCGATCATCCTGGATAAACAGCCAGTTTTCTGCCCGAAACGATGGGGTGCTGACTACGGTAGTATTCTCACCGCACGAAGCACTATATATTAACAGACTATTATTAGCTTAATAGACTACGTCCAACTCGACGATATAGTGCCAAATATGACTATTCAAATATTAATATACATGATGTCTCAATACCGATGGTAGGCCGAACTTGGCCTTACTCCCACACGTGGCGTCGCGGGGAGGCTTTACGTCTGTCACTCTATTGGAGGGTAAGAAACTGGACTGAAAAGGAAGTCCTACTTTAGTAGCGCAGTATATATACGCACTATGAACAAATAGTCCCATTAGTGGTGCGGTAGCCAGATTCCTACGCGGAACTAGGACTTGTTCGTACATGTTGAGCGGTACGTTTGAACTGGGTCTGGGGGGTATGGCAGCCTGGCACCAAGGTCTCGACCAATAGTAGAATGGAGACTATTATGGGATGTTCAGTAGGCTAGAATGGATATTCAATGCATATTGTACAAGGAATATACAAGGGATATCAGGGAATATTAGAGAATATACAAATACAATTAAATATATATATATAATAAATATATATATTCGGTTTAATCTGGCCCTTCACAACAGCCACCCCCTGATTGGTCCCAGACCTAATCAGTTAAGCAGAGACAGATTAATCGCGTTGTCTATTTACACATAAGGGTTTGCTGTAGGGGTCAGTCAACTTCACAAAGTCATAGGGTTATAGGGTCATGGTCATCATCGATTGTGTCTGGGAGTCGGGGCAGTTCTATGAGCCTCGCCACGGGACGGGTGTAAGTGCGACCCTGGACAAGCACTTCAGCTGCTCGGACCTTGCCGTCGGCACCGGTGATCACTTTGCTTACGCGGCCGGCCGGCCACATAGCTCTGGGCAGTGATTGATCAATAATCATGACGACTGTTCCTTCTGTCAAATTGTCTCTCTCCTTTACCCACTTCTGGCGGGTCTGTAGAGACGGTAGGTAGTGCAGTAGGAAACTGCTCCAAAACTTGTCGGCTAATACTTGGCTGTACCTCCACATTCGTCGGCCGTTCGCTTCTTCAGGCCGGTACATTGTCTGGGGTAATGCAGGATCTAGCCGCCCCATCAGGAGTGTGTTGGGGTCTGCGGAGATAACAGTGCTCAATCCACAGAACACAGGCTTCTTATTCTCAGCCTCCTCCTGACTGGCTTCCCTCGGGATAGGCGTGGGCCACTCTCCTTCCGGGAGCTTTAGGAATGCTGGGCCGTCACTGTAGACATTGCGACGGGTGAGGTCATCCAGGGGCATCCCCCGGGTGATGACGTCAGCTGGGTTCTGTTTTGTATCAACGTAGCGCCACTCTGTTTCTCCGGTTAACTCTTCGGTTAAGTCTTGAATCTCGGTGACTCTGACTCCCACGAAGACTTTGTACTTGCATGAGTCCGATTTGATCCAGGCGAGTACTGTCGTGGAATCTGACCACAGGATTGTTCTAGACACCGGTATGGTGAGCTCACGTTGGATGAGCGTGGCTAGGTGCGCTCCGGCTAGGGCTGCGCAGAGCTCTAGACGTGGGATAGATTGTTGCTTGCGTGGGGCTATTCTCGAGCGGGCGAGGACAAATGCTGTGTAGATCTCTCCCCCCTTTTCTTGGGCCCGCAAGTAGGCTACTGATCCGTATGCGACCTCTGAGGCGTCACTGAAGACGTGTAAGTCCATTTTACATGTCTCTGGCCTCACCGTGGGTGGGAAGTAGCTTCGGCGCATATTAACGCCTGGGAGTGAGTGGAGCTCCATCTCCCACTCTCTCCAGGTGGATGCAAGTGTGCGGGAATGGGGTCGTCCCAGCCCTGGTCCTTGTCCCACAATGCTCGTACAATCATTTTTGCCCTGGTGGTGTACGGTAGAATACATCCTAGCGGGTCATATTGTCGGGCGAGTGTTGTGTACACACTCCGTCTGGTGGTCGGCGCCGCCGCCGGCCTTCCCTGCTCCGTAGTCAGGGGCTTGTGTCTGTAGTGAAGCGAATCTGTTTTGAATCGCCACACCAATCCCAGGGTCATCTCCTGGGCTTCTCCCGGGATTGTAGCCATCCAGGTCTCGCTGCTGGCTGCCTTGTCCTCGGAGGAGAGGCTGCGCAGTACTTGCGGATCGCTGCTGGCCCACTGCCTGAGATCAAAGCCGCCTTTGATCAATGAGGCGTGGAGTTTAATCAGGAGAGCCTCGGCTTCTTCCTGGGTTGAAAGGCTTTGTAGACAGTTGTCTACGTAGAAGCTGTTCTTTACGCTGTGTCGGACCTCTTCGTCCGCTGCTGGGTCCTCTGCTACATGTTTCTGTAGTGCAAATGTCGCACAGCAGGGGCTACACGTCGTTCCGAAGGGGAGGACTTCCCATTGGTAGATGGCTGGGTGCTCATCTCCTGGCTTCTCTCTCCATAGGAACCGTAACAGGGGCTTGTCCGCCTCTACTAATCTCACCTGCAGGAACATTCCTTTAATGTCCCCGCTGATGGCCACCTTTTCCTGGCGGAAGCGGAGTAGAACGCCGAGTAGGGAGGGGCCGAGTGTGGGACCGGGCAGTAACTCTTTATTCAGATTTTGGGATCCGATCTGGTAGCTGCAGTTAAATACTATGCGGTCTTTACCGTTGTGATGGACCTTGTGGTGGGGCACGTACCACGATTCAGTGGTCTGGTCAGCCTCTTTAATGTCCATCTTTGTGACGTGTCCCGCTGTGATGAGCTTCTCAATCTCAGCGCGGTATACACTCTCTTGGGCGGGGTTCTTGGCTAAGCGCCGCTCCGTGTTCAGCAGGTACCGTTCTGTGGCGTCTGTCTTGGCGTGGAAAGTAGGCATTCCTTCTCGCCGCAGGAGTGGCGTGGCGTATCTCAACACGCCGTTGACCGGGACTCTCTTGGTCCCTGTCTCGAGGAGGTGAATTGCGTAAATGTCATCTTTAGAGCGAATGTCTTTCTTTCCGTTCTTAAAGGGCATTTGTTCCAAGGTCCATAGCCGCTCTACGTGTTGCAGGAGTGCGGTTTCTCCCTCCGTGACTCGGGAGTGGAGACATCTAGTGGCTGTACTTCGGTTGAGAGATTTGGCGAGCGGGCCTTGGAGAGTCCATCCCAAACGGGTCTCGACTGCTGCAGGACAGCCTCGGGGTCCGGTATGAACCCGGTCTATCGGGACAATGAGGTCTGCATGGTCGGAGCCTATCAACAGGGTCGGCATAGCATTGTCTATGAGCGGGATCGGTAACTTGCGCAGATGTGCATATTTCTCCATCAGCTTGGCGACGGGGTATGTGTACCGCGACAGTCCTATTTCTTGGCTGGTGAAAGCGTCTGCAATCTGGTACCGTCGCTCAGGCTGGCCGCTTGCTGCGATAGAGAATGAGACATTCTCGCCCTTTATCGTCTTCAAATCTCGTCTTATTGTCCGAATTGTCATTTGGGTTTCGCTTCCCCGCAGCCCTAGCTGGGCCGCAGCGGAGGCGAGCAGCAGGGTCTTCTCTGACCCGTCATCGAGGACGGCGTAAGTGTCCAGGACTTTATTCTGGTAGCTTAGTGTCACACGCACTACTTTTAGGAGTACTCGGGCTCCACTGCTGCTGGCGGGATCGATGTACATGACGCTCGCTTTGCGGCTGGATGGTGCAGGTGAAGGGCGCCGTCTGTTACTGTCGTGAAGTATGTCCAGATGGGCTCCATCGCACTTGGTGCACCTTTTCTTTAAGCGGCATTCGGCTGCCATGTGTGAGCGCGCACAGCGAAAACAGCGCTTGTTGGACTTTATCCATTGACCTGCTTCCTCCGCGTTCAGCTTGGGGAAGGAGTCACATTGCGCTAGCCAGTGTTCTTTCTCACAGTAGGGGCACACTATCTTCCACTTCTCCGTTCTGGAGGGGGTACTGTGGCTCCTGCTGCTCGGTACTGACTCCGATTGGTGCATCACAGTCACCGATCTTCTTCCATCATTTAGTCGTCTGGTTCCTTCTCTGGAGCCAGGGGTGCTCCGTCCGAATGTATCTAGCCGTAGGCTGCTGACTTCTCTCGCCAGGAAGTCTGCTAGATCGAGGAGGTTCGGTTCGGGGCCATTCGGGTCTCTGTGGTCCCTCTGCCGCCTAAAGCGCTCCTGACGAGCGGGCGGCAGCTTCTCCAGGATCCTTTCCACATTTGAGTTGGCGTAAAGTTCATGCCTCCCCTTCTCTCTTTGCGCTCCCAACATCCCTACCAGGGACTGCACTCTGATGGACAGGTCGTCCAGTGCTCGATTGTCTATTGCTGGGGGTAAGCGGTCGATGTGTCGGATCTCCTGGATCACGTAATCCCATATGCGCCCATACCTCTGGTCCAATGCTACCAGCGCTGCTGTGTATGGGGTGGTGGAAGTCGCGTAGGCGAGCGCTATATTATGTGCGCGGGGTACCTTTAAGTGCTTCAGTAGGATGGCGTATTTGTGGCGTTCATCCAATACATCCACCAACATGGTCTCCAGACACATGCGGAGTTCTGTATACTGGGCCCGGTTCTCTTGGGTGAAGTCGGGTACCATAGGCGTGCCAATGTATGACGCTGACTGTGGATACATCGGCGAGCGTTGGGGGAGAGGCCTCCTAGGCGAGTCTCCTCCCGCTCCTTGGTATGGGCTGGTACCGGCAGTGTACCATGGCCCGCTTGTCCAGGTGCTGTTCCTCGGTGCGGGTCGTGCGTCGTGCTCACCCGGGTATAGAGTCGGGGGTCTGTAGCGCAGCTCCGCGGGAGTATAGCCTGGGCTGTACCGGGCCTCCTGGTCCGGTAGAGTACTGTGCTGTCTTCGGGCGTGGTTCTCCTCCTCTTCCTCTTCGTCTTCAGTTAGGTCATCCAGTGCTTGTAGTCTCTGGTTTAGCCTCTCCACAGGATATGCTGCTCCTTCCCGGTTGCTAGGTCTCGCTTGGACCGGTGGGGGGAGGTGGTCTGTGGGGGGTATAGACCTCGTCTGTTGGTCAAGTTCAGGGTTGTTTACTCGGCTAGGGGATGCCGCCCTGGAGGTGTGTCTAGACGAGTTCCTGGAGCCTCTGGCGGAGGGAGAGGGTGTTGTCCGTCTGATCAGCTGTTCTATTAGTTGCGACTGCTGTCTGTCGCGCGCTGCGTCCCGTTGAGCACCGGCTCGTTCTCGGGCCACATTCTCTTCCATCTGAATGCGTCTTATTTCTAGACGTATCTGCTCGTGTTCGCTTCGCTGCTGGATCTGCAGTCGGTCGCGTTCAGCAGCGGCGTTCAGGCTGATGAGGAAGGCCTGCTGTAGGGTCCTCTCTGCCTCGCTGGGAGAAGGCGGTTGTATAGGGGAGCCTTCCCTCGGGGTACTCCTTGCGGAGCCTTGGAGTTCTATCTCCACGGTGCTCTCCCCGTCTTCTTCCGTGCCGAGTTCTCTCTCGGTAGCGTTGTATTCCTCCCGGGACTCATCGGGGACTACTTCTTCAGTACTGGCGGGGTGTGAAGTCATGTCTGGTTCCCACTGGTCCCCACCGTGAACTTGGTCAGTTACATTAGAACCCGTAGGGGCCTCTATGGTCGGGGTAGTCTGGGCATTGGGGTTAGACATACTTTTACTTTCTAGTTTTACCGCGTTTACTGTTAGTAGAAGACTAGGTTGTTGACTGACAGCGTAAGCCTCTAAGTACTGAGGGAGCCGTCGTTCGCGCTGCGGGCGTTGGTTAGGAGGATCGTTTCGTGGAGTGTTCATCATAGGCCATTTCAATATTAATAACACTATATTAATATTACACTAATTACCATCCGGCTCGAAGGACCAATTGTAACTGAGGGGTACAATTCCCTGACTGTATTACTAGATATGATACTTACTACCACTACCTTTGTACTTAATATTCGGCCACCCAGTACACGGCATAAATATATTATCATAAACACTCTCACGTAGATGAAACGGATCCAACACAAATGTACGAAGTCGAAACAGGTCTTTATTTCTACACAGCGATGGTGTGTAGAACAAGCACTTAATCACTTAATTACATTTATGAATTGAAATAGTATGCACTTTTATGGCAAAGAGTATTCGTCGGTATATCAATAGAGAATGTCCAATCTCTGAAGGCGCAGGTGGTAAATATACGACCTGGAATAGTTAAGGAATAACAGCAATGATACTTTAATGATTATATACTAGATACACTAGAGGGGGTTAATCCGGTCGCTTGTAAGCCGACAGGAGTAGGAGGGGGGGGGGGTAGAATCCGGCTGCCTCGTCCGGCCAAGGGTATCCCAGGTGAACCCACTGTAGTGCCGTTCAATGCGCCGGCGATCCTTGGACCACAGATGAAAGCAGGTGGACTCTTTGTGGGCCGGCTCTCTCCGGTCCACGGGGGAGAGACGTGAAGCGACCTCGTCTTGCAGAGCGTCTCCTCACCTTGCGTCCTCTCCAGGGGGGGGGGTTCCAACACACGGCAGTGTCGGGGGTCTTTATCCATGGAATAATCAAAGTATACAAAGCATAATCCGTGCCTGGGAAGGCGGGCTGTCGTCGGTAGAATAATCCGGTATACAGGTCCACTCGCTCGTCGGCTCTGGGGCTCCTCGGGTGCAGCTTCACATGGGGTCAACCACCTTGGGTAAGCAGCCAGTTCTCTGCCCGAAACGATGGGGTGCTGACTACGGTAGTATTCTCACCGCACGAAGCACTATATATTAACAGACTATTATTAGCTTAATAGACTACGTCCAACTCGACGATATAGTGCCAAATATGACTATTCAAATATTAATATACACGATGTCTCAATACCGATGGTAGGCGAACTTGGCCTTACTCCCACACGTGGCGTCGCGGGGAGGCTTTACGTCTGTGACTCTATTGGAGGGTAAGAAACTGGACTGAAAAGAAAGTCCTACTTTAGTAGCGCAGTATATATACGCACTATGAACAAATAGTCCCATTAGTGGTGCGGTAGCCAGATTCCTACGCGGAACTAGGACTTGTTCGTACATGTGGAGCGGTACGTTTGAACTGGGTCTGAGGGGTATGGCAGCCTGGCACCAAGGTCTCGACCAATAGTAGAATGGAGACTATTATGGGATGTTCAGTAGGCTAGAATGGATATTCAATGCATATTGTACAAGGAATATACAAGGGATATCAGGGAATATTAGAGAATATACAAATACAATTAAATATATATATATAAATAAATATATATATTCGGTTCAATCTGGCCCTTCACAACATAACGCGTTAATCTTTACAAGCCAGTAATCTGATTGCAGTTACTTGTCCAAGTGGCTGTGCGTTACTATTTCGTTACTATCTCATCATAATGCAGGGGGAATGCAGTATTTTCTTTCGTTTTCGACAGTCAAAAATACGTTTGAAGCTGTTTTCCTTGTATTGGGGAGTGACGTCAAAGCACGCAACCTCACGGAGTTGTACCATGCTGGTGGGCGCGGCTGTTATTGTTATTATCAGACTGACCTAAACTATAGCGAGCTAGCAGGGAGACGCTCACGCTGGTAACGCTTTCTTGCACTGGAAGTTCAATCACTAGTCTACTACTTAACGTTTGTGTCAGCTAAGCCGGGTGAAAAAAACAAGTATGCGGAGGAAACAAAATACTGTCTACCGCATCTGGAATATACAGCACAGCACGACCAAACGGATAGAAGCCGAAGCATCGACTTCTACAGGACTCGGAGGTGCACCAGCCAAACAGCAAAAGCTGGATTTCTTTACTGGATTTAAACTTTACTACCCACACTTGAAGTGCTGAAGCACTCTGAAGGACACCCTGCAGGACACGACTGCAGGCCTTCCAGATGCCATAGTGCAGGTATGTTCCACCTTTGAATTAAACATCTTTTACACCATACACCATACTGCAGTATGTAGGTTGTCAGTAGCACACAATAATACATAATAATAATAATAATAATAATAATAATAATAATAATAATAATAATAATAATAATAATAATAATAATAATAATAATAATAATAATAATAATAATAATAATAATAATAATAATAATAGCATAGGAGGAGCAGTACCGTTTAATAATTTTTAAGAGCATGAGCTTCAGATACTGGATAGACCTTCAAACATAAAGAACATTTTCTTGAAGTATAACACTCCAACCCATCAAGTGCTCCTGTGGAACGGCTTTTTAGTCTGGGAGGGTTGGTGCTCACGCCTAGAAGGAACAGACTTTCTGACAAGAGGTTTGAGAAGATTCTGTTACTGAGATATAATCACTGGTTTACTCACCCCTCTCCCCTGTTTCACTAGGAACATTAGAACCATATCTGAATAGGGCAGGCCTCAAAGGTAGGCTACATATCAGCCTACATGTGGTGTTATTGACCATTTATCTTTTGTGAAATCTATAGATCTATAGCAGGGAGGGGCAACTGGCGGCCCGCGGCCGCATGCGGCCCTCACCGACGTTTCATGCGGCCCCAGGCCAATATTAAAAAATAAAAAAAAATTATAATATTTTTTAATTTTTTATTTTTTAATTTTTTTTTAATTTTTTTTTTGTATTGTATTCGACTAAGAAGAGTTGGCAGTCGACTATGGCTCCTTTCGATCGATTAGTCGACTATTTGATTAATAGGGGTCAGCCCTAGTGTGGACATATGAAACGCTGTTGAAAGTGCCGTGCAGCAATATGGGGGTTTTGATAAACTGTCGGCTGTTGTTACCGATGGAGCACCGGCAATGAAAGGAAAACGCACAGGATTCGCTGGGCTTCTAAGGCAGAGTGGCGTTGAGTGTCCAATGCTGCACTGCATTATACATCAGGTAAGTTTGCTAACATAATCTCCATCTATTGTGGGTCACTAATAATGACCAATGCGAATCGAGTGTAGTCAAATTATATGCGAGAGTCGTTAAATCGTTTTTCTTTTTTTTTATCTGATATAGGAGGCTCTCTGTGCCAAGAAGCTTGACTATACAGCCATGTTATGGATTTGGTTACCAAGGTTACCAATCTAATTCGTGGAGGCAACAGGTCACTAAACCATAGAAAGTTTGTCTCCTTTTTGGAAGAGATGGACACTGATTATGGCGACTTGCAGCTACACACAGAAATCCGATGGCTGAGCCGTCGGAAAGTACAGGAGCGACATTGAAACACTGGAAATGCAATTCAATGATCGGTTTGAAGATTTCAACGGCATGCAGTCACGGATAGCGCTGTTTGCCGGCCCCCTCACCGCTACGGTGTCAGAGCAGCCCCCACCGTTGCAGCTTGAACTGTGCGAGCTACAGTCAGATCCTTTTTTTCAAGCAAAGAGAAATGAGAGGGGAATTTCATTTTGGAAACTGCTACCTGAGCCCCGCTTCCCACTCCTCAGGGACTTTGCCCTCTCTATGGCCAGTATGTTTGGGAGCACATACATATGTGAGAGCAATTTCTCAAACATGAAGCACATCAAGTCAAAGGAGAGAAACAGGCTGTCGGATGAAACATTATTTCATCTGATGCAGATTGCATGCACAAACATTGAAGTTGACATTCCTGCTATTGTGCGCCAACAAGAGAGACCACAAGTGTCTCATTAAAGACAGGGGGGGAGGAGATGATGAAGAGGTGTAGAGGGGGGGGGGGGAGGAGATGATGAAGAGGTGTAGAGAGGGGGGAAGAGATGATGAAGAGGTGTAGAGAGGGGGGGGGATGATGGAGAGGTGTAGAGAGGGGACCATTATTATTATTATTATTATTATTATTATTATTATTATTATTATTATTATTATTATAACCATTATTGACCCACTGTGGGGCGAGGGTGAATGTCATGCCAGTTTGATAAAGGGTCAATGGGAGGCATGTAGTATTGCACTTTACTTTACTTGCACTTTACTTGTTTACTTTTGTAGTGTTCAGATAACACTAATAACACAAAGACAAAGCAGCATTCCTGCTGCATTTCACTACAACAGTAAATCAAAAGTGCAATAATAAATTATTTTGTTAAATGTATACACTTTTATCCTGCTACTAAACAAAACATTCCTGAGTGCTTCATATCCATAACATGCATTTCAGTGTTATAATGTTTTGTTTAGTAGCAGGATAAAAGTTTATACATTTAACAAAATCATTTATTATTGCACTTTTGATTTACTGTGAAATGCAGCAGGAATGCTGCTTTGTGTTTGTTGAGCAGTGGGCTTTAAGTTCATAAATTTATTTTATTAGAAGCCTTAATTATAATTGATCATTTTTGTATATATTTGGGGTTACACAGCAATACTTTTAAATTCAGCTGTTTATAAATTCATAAAGTTGAAATTGCATTACTAAATGCATTTGAAATGGAATAAAAACAAAGTTACAACAAATTATAATTGTTTATATACCTTGTGACTATTAGGGCTATTTGAGTGATGGGGTACTACTGGCGGGACTGCCGATAAACAATGCGGCCCCCCAGATTGATTGTGGACATTTTGTGGCCCTCACCATATACAAAGTTGCCCACCCCTGATCTATAGATAGGCCTACCTGCCCTATTAGTACATTTTACTCAAACTGAGTACATTTTACTCAATTTTTTTTGTCATTCTTATGTTGTGGCAGCAGCAGGGGGGACGACTTCGTAACCTAGTTACTTTCAAAGTAACTAAGTTACTCTGATAATCAAGTAATCAGTAAAGTAACTAAGATTACTTTTTAAAGGAGTAATCAGTAATCAGTAATCAGATTACTTTTACAAGTAATCTGTGGCATCACTGGTGGCGAGAGCCTTGCCCACTGCGCCACTTAGCCGCCCGCACATTTGACATCTTACAAAGCTGACTTAGATGCCTGGATCATTTACATTTAGTCATTTAGCTGACGCTTTTATCCAAAGCGACTTACAAGTTCTGTACGACAAGACAGCAAGAAGGGTACAACTCTATCAGCTGAGTAACAATGTTCATCAAGTGTTGCGTGTTACAGTGTAGGTTAGTTTATTAGGACAAGTGCATGACAGTAAGGTTAGTCAGGGTTAAAACATTTTTTTTTTTATCATTTCAGATAATGGTTGAAGAAGTGAGTCTTTAGTCGACGGCGAAAGATTGGACGGGATTCGGCTGTCCTAACTGGGATGGGTAGTTCATTCCACCATTGTGGGGCAAGGACTGAGAATAGGCGGCTTCTCTTTGATGACCCTCCGGGAGCTTGGATAGGAGTAGGTCTGAGGCGGCCAGAAGATGCAGAGCGTAGGGGTCTTGAGGGTGTGTAGTTAGAGACCATTGACCGGAGGTAGGCGGGAGCGGTTCCCTTTGCTGCACGGTATGCTAGGTCGAGGGCCTTGAAGCGGATACGTGCAGCAGTGGGGAGCCAGTGCAGGTCCCTAAGAAGTGGGGTGACATGGGCCGACTTCGGTAGGTTTGATATCAGGCGGGCCGCTGCGTTTTGAATGAGTTGAAGAGGCTTGGTGGCAGTGGCCGGGAGGCACATAGGGGTGGGGCAATGCTATATATTCCAGCCAAAGTACATCACTCCTTTGGGTGCTGGGTTATGTACAGTAATAATCACAAAAAAGAGAATAGAACCCGCACACTCATATTATCCAGAATAAATGTTTAATTTATAACGTTTTGTCACGTCCATGAGGAGTAGAAGCTGGAAACACGGCCAATGAAAAGTTTATTCTGGAGTATATGATAATGCGGGTTCTATTATCTAACTAAACATTAAATACAACTTTCTCACTAAAAAAATATTCCTAAATGAGACAATATTTTCATTGGCACAGTGCCTAACTTCGGTCTAAAGATTCAACACCATGGACTAGTGTTGTCAAAAAATATAGATTTTTTTTTATACATATCCATTCTGAATATTTAAAACAGTTTCAATACACATTTCCGGCAATATCGATACTTTCTGCACTATCGATACCAACTGGCAATGTTGCAGTGCACGCATTACCCCTCCTCCTCACAGACTTCTCTTGTAAACAAATCTTCTCATTCACTCTAGTGGTGGTAAGTCCGATTCTTATAAATGGCCTTTTCCAGTGGTTTGCATTGTTTTCTAGCAATGTGGAGTTGTACCAACACTGACTAGATGTGAAATCTCTAGCCAGTCCCGTTTCTTCAGTTCAGCTCAGACAAGAACCTTCCCCACTGAACCAAGCCATTCAGAATTGACTCGCTCACTGACGTAGGAAGGCGCTGATCTGCCACCGCTCGCCCACAATCAACTGTGATAGTTGAAATTATGATCAAAACGGAGCGAGTGGAATTAATGCGGAAGCGGTTTCCCTGTCAGTCAGTACTTCTTCAAAAGAGAGAACAAGAGAGGGAGAGACAGATATAGAGAGGGAGCGAGAGGCTCATACGGTGCGAGTCTCGGAGCGCACTGCATTGAGAGAGAGGGGACTTATGGCCTAAAAATTTTATCTCAGATTTTTTCACACCACATCCAATTTACGATTTTAATCGATTTAAGGAAATCATTCAAATAAGCTTTGTTTTTATTTGACACAAAACAATTATCAAACCAAGATGAATTTCCCTATTGGGATTGAAGTGCAAAAAAATTATAATAAATACATATATATATATTGTAATGACCGTGTGTAAAACGGGCTTGCCACAGTCCAAAAACCCACAAGAACTTGTAATTTCCACACACACAGTCTCTTTTGTTTACTTTATTTAAACACAAATAACACCCAAACAATACCTGCACCAGCAGACTGCGCTTCCCAATGTCCCAGTTACCACAAGCATACGACAGGCAATAAGAATAGTCAGACAGTCCGGGGGTCAATAACACAAAGGGGGTTCGTTGCCAGAAAAGGGATTAATCAAATACTCAGGTTTGTCGTCCAGTCGAGGGTCAGTACACAAGGAAGATTCGTAGCCGGTCCAGGTCGATACACACACGATCACCTCCGTTCTCCTCTCTCCTTCTACACCACACCCTGTCACAAACACTCTGAATC